>NC_140953.1:142894923-142902175 GCF_014529385.1 Adiantum capillus-veneris | reverse complement strand
CGAAAGTTTCTAGCACTGGAGGAAGGCTAGCTTAGTATTGGCATCACACTATGATGAAGCTTGGGAAAGGGCCAGAGTCAGGATTGGATCATCCTATCATCACCAAGTATGGAAACTTGAGTTCACAGGCCTAAGTTTGGAATAGAGCTTATATATAGGCGATAGGGATATTGAGATAAGTCCAAGATGCACGCCCACACAGCCTAAAAAACATCAGGGAATCTTCAAATCACGAGGATAAAAAAATCGTCAAAAGATAATAATCACAGTTATTAACTTTGCAAATAGTTGTGGGATTTTTTCTAAATATTAGGCTACCTCAAGGTGTTATTTGAGAGTCTATGGTCACCGTGGAGAAATTCGGATCAAGAATCTCCATCCAAGACCCTTTACAAGAAGTTGAAATCCTTTTTAAAAATTTACTATACAAGGGTACATTTCCTTCCGTTTGGATCGTCAGAACCAAGCAAAAGTGCAAACATCAAATATTTGGGCTATGTTCAAATCTAGTGATCCGTATTGGTCCCACATCTCACAAAGGGGTGTATTTCAACACGATGAACGAATTTGTAACCAAGAAAACATTTTCTACGATGTATTATGTCTATCTGCAAGATTTGAATTCATTTGGACTTTAAAATCGCCAAATATAATCAAGATAGACACTATTAGAGATTCCAGGCCTGCTTTATCCCTATTCAAGTGGTTGAAATCAAGTGGTATTATACCCAAAGGACACATGGGGACATGCGTGTGTAGGATATGAAGCTGGAGGTACGTTTGCTGTAGCTAACATCCATGTGGTTCCCATTGATTATAGTATCGCACACCTTTTTTCTTTTCATGCACTACCTACGAGATGGTTCCACCAAGGTAGAGAACACAAGGTTTCAGTATCGTGTCTGAAGCTTAAAAAATTCAATCTATGGCACCAGTGAATGAAGTCCACTAATAATAGCTTCATATGGTCTTTCAAATCAAAAATATGTGGTTGGACCACTTAATGTGTGTTATACAAGGAGACAAAACCACTAGTTTAGGCCTAAGTGTACACAAAACATTCTTTTTTGCACCATGAATAAGATCTCTAAGGCCCATAAGTTACACAAACATTGTAGCACTGGAGGAAGGCTAGCTTAATATTGGCATCACACTATGATGAAGCTTGGGAAAGGGCCAGAGTCAGGATTGGATCATCCTATCATCACCAAGTATGGAAACTTGAGTTCACAGGCCTAGGTTTGGAATAGAGCTTATATAGGTGATAGGGATATTGAGATAAGTCCAAGATGTGCCTACACAGCCGTAAAAACATCAGGGAATCTTCAAATCATGAGGATAAAAAAATCGTCAAAAGATAATAATCACAGTTATTAACTTTGCATATAGTTGTGGGATTTTTCTAAATTTTTGGCTACCTCAAGGTATTATTTGAGAGTCTATGTCACCGTGGAGAAATTTGGATAAAGAATCTCCATCCAAGACCCTTTACAAGAAGTTGAAACCCTTTTTAAAAATTTACTATACAAGAGTACATTTCCTTTTCCAAATATACTTTTGTGTACATAGGAATGTTTTAGGTCGCCTGTGAAATGCGTGGGAATAGCTAAATGTGAATTTGAAAGAAATGTTAATAATGCATGCTTGTTTCTTATGCTCTTAATGCTAGTAAAAGAAATCTCATCCCATTTGGAACGTCAAAACCAAACAAAAGTGCAAACATCAAATATTTGGGCTATATTCAAATCTAGTGATCCATTTTGATTCCACATCTCACAAAGGGGTGTATTTCAACACGATGAACGAATTTGTTAACCAAGAAAACATTTTCTATGATGTATTATGTCTATCTACAAGGTTTGAATTCATTTGGACTTTAAAATCGCCAAATATAATCAAGATAGACACTATTAGAGATTGCAAACCTGCTTAAACCCTATTCAAGTGGTTGAAATCAAGTGATATTATACCCAAAGGACACATGGGGACATGTGTGTATAGGATATAAAGCTGGAAGTATGTTTTTTGTAGCTAACATCCATGTGGTTCCCATTGATTATAGTATTTTACACGTTTTCTCTTTTCATGCACTACCTATGAGATAATAATCATCGTTATTAACTTTGGAAATAGTTGTGGATTTTTTTGGAATTTTAGGCTAGCTCAGGGTAATTTTTGAGAGCCTATATAACCATAGTGAAATTTGGATCAAGAATCTCCATCCAGGACCCCTTTACAATAAGTTGAAATCCTTTAAGAAAAAGTCGGCATACAAGGGTACATTACCTTTTCAGAATATACTTTTGTGTACATAGGAATGTTTTAGGCTGTCTGTGAAATGCATGGAAATAGCTTAATGTGAATTTGAAAGAGATATTAATAATTACAATTATTAATATCTATGCATACTAGATATCTAATATTAATATCCTATCTTGGTAATTCATATATACGTTATTCTTAGTATAGAAACCTTAGGATATTCCAAAAAAGATCGAGAATGTGATTATCATCACAAAAGAAAAACATGTACTTTCTAAATTAAGTTGAAAGAATTGTGTGGCAAAAGTATCAAGGTTTGCATGTATCCCTAGTGGTAAGGAAAAGTTTTGATTATAGGCAAATCATGATATTTGATATTTCTTTCTAAACCTTGTTGGAGAAAGAATTACTCGAGTGATATTTAAAGAAGGACTAAATGAACAAAATCGTGATTGGAATTAAAAAAAGGAACCTTAATTGTATTTGTAAACAATGTGATAGTAACTAAAACAACAGAAATAGGTGAGCGCAATGTGGAAAGTAGGAGATGAGTCTCCAATTGGAACTATGTCTATATATAGGTGAGGTTGATTAGTGGAATACTTTTTACAAATCTAGCTATTAGTTAAGGATAAGTCTCATATCATATCGAGGATTTTGTGGATCGTAGATGTGCCTCTTAAACATGAGAAAAAGGCATCGTTTGAAAATCCTAGTATCTAGAGATTTTATTCTAGTGAATAAGGATATGAGCTGCCATCATAAGCATTGGGTTATAACCCTAGTTTGTCGTGTAGGAGCCTTAGATCTATGATAGTGAAGAACAAAGGCCTCCCTCTCTTCTTCTATTTCTCACATCCTTGCTTCCCTGAATTGGAGTAAGGTGTCATCAATGGAAATCAAGAATAAAGGAAGGCCAACTATCAAGCCACCTCGATGTATAGATTGGGAATTGTACAAGGATAGAGAACCAAACTGTATGAAAGGATTCATGTTTAACTATGAGAGTGGCCGCATTAGCATGCAAGTACCCCCATCATTGTGCACTCCTCTCTTCACAAAGACATCCCCTAAGTGCAAGAAATCATCTACCTCAAAGAACTCAAGAAATTGAAAAACATAGGCTTCAAACAACAAAAAAGATTGTGTGCTTGGATTCTCTAGAGATCTATCAATAAAGTCATATTTGAGAACGCTATAGTAGGTGTTTTTTCCATAACACTTTCCCCGAAAAATAAACCAAAAATTCAAGTTTTTCAAAATTTCATAGATAGGAAGAGAGGCAAGGCCTTTTGGGGCAACAACAAGATGGGAAGAGCTAAAACTATCTACGATAGGGTCACCCTTTAACTTAACTTTTGAGAGAAATATTAGTCACTAGTAGAGATAAACTTTCATCTCTTTTGTCCTTGCATAAAGATTTCCCCAGTTGCACAAGGAAGTGAATCATATGACGATACAACCGAAAATAATAGATAACAAAATTAATGAAATTTAGACATATGTCTCACAAAGGACTAAGCCTTCTTGAGCCTTGTGCTTTGGAGCTTAATAACTTTGGAAGAGAAATTTACTTTGACTAATCCCACCCAAAGATACAATATCAATACGAACATTGAA
Organism: Adiantum capillus-veneris; assembly: GCF_014529385.1. Lineage (NCBI taxonomy): Eukaryota > Viridiplantae > Streptophyta > Polypodiopsida > Polypodiales > Pteridaceae > Adiantum > Adiantum capillus-veneris. The sequence continues at coordinate 142,898,293 of NC_140953.1, read as the reverse complement.
ACCTCTCTTTGCATGATTTTCCACGCATGATTGAGCATCAACAGTATGAGATGAGGGCATAACATGGCCAAGAGAGCTTAAAAAGGTGGTGGAATAATTGTTGTCTTTAAAGCACAAGAAAGATAAGATAATCCAGATCCAAAACAAGAGGTAAATTGACCAAATGATTTCCAAATTCAATGATTTTTTGGTATTAGAATCTTTGATACGATCAATGGGTGACAGTGAAAATTTTACGAGTTAGGACATCATAGGTCATATTGTCGCTTAGGACTTTAGGAAACCCATTTTTACATTGACCTTGTGAAAAATAGAGTGAGTGAAAGCATGATTGAGCATCAATAGTATGAGATGAGGCATAACATGGCCAAGAGAGCTTTTAGGTAGACACTATTAAAGATTGCAAACCTGTTTTATCCCTATTCAAGTGGTATTATACCCAAAGGACACATCGGGACATGTTTCTATAGGATATGAAGTTGGAAGTATGTTTGTTGAAACTAACATCCATGTGGTTCCCATTGATTACAGTATTACACACCTTTTTCCTTTTCATGCACTACCTATGAGATAGTTCCACCAAGGTAGAGAACACAAAGTTCTAGTGTCGTGACTGAAGCTTAAACAATTCAATCTGTGGCACCAGTGAATGAAGTTTTTGTTGAAGGCCATCCTCATTTGTAGGTAGTTGTCACACATGCTCCTATTTTGGTAATTCAAATATACGTTATTCTTAGTATAGAAAGCCTAGGATATTCCAAAAAAGACCAAGAATGTGATTATCATCACAAAAGGAAAACATGTACTTTTGAAATTAAGTTGAAAGAAATTTGTGGAAAAAGTATCTGGGTTTGCATGTATCCCTAGTGGTAAGGAAAAGTTTTGATTGTAGGCAAATCATGATATTTGATATTTCTTTATAAACCTTGTTTGAGAAAGAATTACTCGGATGATATTTAAAGAAGGGCTATACGAACAAAATTGTGATTGCAATTAAAAAGAGGAACCTTAATTGTATTTGTAAACAATGTGATGGTAACTAAAACAAGAGAAATGGGTGAGCGCAATGTGGAAAGTAGGAGATGAGTCTCCAATTGGAACTATATCTATATATAGGTGGAGTCGATTAGTGGAATACTTTTTACAAATCTAGCTATTAGTTAAGGATAAGTCTCATATCATATCTAAGATTTTGTGGATCGTAGATGTGCCTATTAAACATAGGAAAAAGGTATCGTTTGTAAATACTAAGTGTGTAGAGATATTATTCTAGTGAATAAGAATATGAGCTGCCATCATAAGCATTGGGTTATAACCCTAGCTTGTGGTGTAGGAGCCTTAGATCCATGATAGTGAAGAACAAAGGCCTCCCTGTCTTCTTCTATTTCTCACATCCTTGCTTCCCTAAATTGGAGTAAGGTGTCATCAATGGGCATCAATAATAAAGGAAGGCCAACTATCAATCTACCTTAATCTATAGATTGGGAATTGTACAAGGATAGAGGGAGGAAAGCTAGTTTAGTAGTGGCATCACACTATGACAAAGCTTGAAAAAGGACAGAGTCAAGATTGGATCATCCTATAATCACCAAGTATGGAAACTTTCTTTCAAAGGCCTAAGTTTGGAATAGAGCTTATACAGGTGAGAGGGAGATTGAGATAAGTCCAAGATGCACCCACACAACCTAAAAAACATTAAGAAACCTTGATTCCCATTCAAGTGGTATTATACCCAAAGGACACATGGGGACATGTGTCTATAGGATATGAAGTTGGAAGTATGTTTGTTGCAACTAGCATGCATGTGGTTCCCATTGATTATAGTATTACATACCTTTTTTCTTTTCATGCACTACCTATGAGATAGTTCCACCAAGGTAGAGAACACAAAATTTGAGTGTCGTGTTTGAAGCTTAAACAATTCAATTTGTGGCACCAATGAATGAAGTTGTTGTTGAAGGCCATCCTTGTTTGTAGGTAGTTGTCACACACGCTCCTATCTTGGTAATTCATATATATGTTGACCTTAGTATAGAAAGCCTAGGATATTCCCGAGAATGTGATTATCATCACAAAGGAAAAGCATGTACTTTCTAAATTAAGTTGAAAGAATTGTGTGGCAAAAGTATCAGGGTTTGCATGTATCCCTAGTGGTAAGGGAAAGTTTTGATTATAAGCAAATCATCATATTTGATATTTCTTTCTAAACCTTGTTTGAGAAAGAATTACTTGGGTGAAGTTTGAAGAAGGGTTATATGAACAAAATCGTGATTGGAATTAAAAAAAGGAACCTTAATTGTATTTGTAAACAATGTGATAGTAACTAAAACAAGAGAAATGGGTGAGTGCAATGTGGAAAGAAGGAGATGAGTCTCCGATTGGAACTATGTCTATATATGGGAGGAGTCGATTAGTGGAATACTTTTTACAAATCTAGCTATTAGTTAAGGATAAGTCTCATATCATATCAAGGATTTTGTGGATCGTAGATGTGCTTACTAAACATGAGAAAAAGGCATCGTTTGTAAATCCTAAGTATGTAGAGATTTTATTCTAGTGAATAAGGATATGAGCTCCCATCATAAGCATTGGGTTATAACCCTAGCTTGTGGTGTAGGAGCTTTAGATCCATGATAGTGAAGAACAAAGGCCTCCCTCTCTTCTTCTATTTCTCACAGCCTTGCTTCCCTAAATTGGAGTAAGGTGTCATCAATGGGAATTAAGAATAAAGGAAGGCCAACTATCAAACCACCTCGATCGATAGATTGGGAGTTGTACAAGGATAGAGAACCAAACTATATGAAAAACTTCATGTTTAAGTATGAGAGTGGCTGCATTAGCATGCAAGTACCCCCACCATTGTGCACTACTCTCTTCACAAAGACATCCCCTAAGTGCAAGAAATCATCTACCTCAAACAAATCAAGAAATTGAAAAACATAGGCTTAAAAATAAATAAAAAATTGTGTGCTTGGATTCTCTATCTATCAATAAAGTCATATTTGAGAATCCTAGAGTGGGTATTTTCCCCATGACACTTTCCTTTAAAAATAAAACAGGAATTCAAGTGTTCAAAATTTCAGAGATAGGAAGAGAGGGAAGGCCTTTTGGGGCAAGACCAAGATGGGAGTAGCTAAAAGTATCTACGATAGGGTCACCCTTTAACTCAACTTTTGAGAGAAATATTAGTCACTAGTAGAGCTTTCATCTTTTTTGTCCTTGCATAAAGATTTCCCAAGCGGCACAAGGAAGTGAATCATATGACAATACAACAGAAAATAATAGATTACAAAATTAATGAAATTTAGACATATGTCTCCCAAAGGACTAAGCCTTCTTAAGAGCCTTGAGGCTTGCGCTTTGGAGCTTA
>NC_140953.1:142745981-142894723 GCF_014529385.1 Adiantum capillus-veneris | reverse complement strand
TGCACTTTTGTACCTGGGATAAAGAAGAATCTCTTGTCTGTATCCGCAATGGCTGGACTTGGACTTGTAGTCAAATTTGTGGATGACAGATGTAGAATTCATGATCTCAGTTTTGGTGATAAATCTATTGCTTTGGCCTTTGGGCCGTGGGCTGTATTAGCTCACTTGTATGACAAGTGTGGACAAATTTTGCAAATTAGGTGTAATTCAAGGGCTATTTCAGATGCAAAACTTTGGCATGCACGTTTTGGTCATCGTGTTTTGCAGTTGCTGCATTTGCAGAAATCAAATATGGTTTCTTCTTTGCCTCCTCTTGAAGCACCTGTCAAACATGTTTGTGAAGGATGTATTTTGGTAAGATGCACTGTTCTAAGTTTCCAAAGGATAGTTCAGTTCGGGCCATGCAGGTTGCAACTTGTGCATAGTGATGTTTGTGGGCCCATGCAAACTCCGTGCTTGGGCAATTACCTGTACTTCCTGACTTTCATTGATGATTACTCCAGGCATCCATGGGTATTTCCGCTTAAAGAGAAGTCCGAAGTTGTTATGTGCTTCAGACAATTTCTGGCTATGGCTGAAAATGTCTCAAAATTTACTATTGGCACCCTCCTTTCTGATCTAGGGAGGAGTATATGTCTCATGAATTTAATGCATTTCTCTAGTCGTGGATAAAACACCAATGTACAGTGCCTTAAACACCCTCAAAAATGGTGTTGCTGAGATGAAAAATAGGTCACTTACGGAAATGGCACGATGTATGGTCAAAAGTCAAGCTTTGTTGCATTCTTTTTGGCTTGAGGCCATCATGTGTGCCACTATGTAATAAACAGGAGTCCTACAAAAGCTTTACAGTCTATTACTCCATATGAAGCATGGCATGATAGAAAGCCTTCTATTGAGCACATGCGTCTTTTGGCTGTTGGCATATGCATTCGTGCCACAAACACAGCACAGAAAATTGGATGATAAGGCTGTTAAGGTATTTTTGTTGGTTATAGTGCTGAAAGCAAAGGTTACACGTTGTATCATCCACAAGCAAAACGTATTTTGGGTTCATGGGATGTAGTGTTTGTGGAAAAGTCTGTTCAGCCCTTGTTGTCATGTACTAGAGACAATATGTAAGCTCACAAGACATTTATGACACTTTGTTGCCTCTTTTCAGTGTGGAAATACGAATGTAAGTTCCAATCAGGCAAATGTACAAACTATGAAGGTTCTAAAAATGTTATAGATCATCCTATTACTGATGCAGATGTATATGATGTACTTGATGAGAAAAGGCTGAAAATGAGCACGCTAGAGGTATGCCAAAATGCCTGGTGCACACTTTGCATGACAGTAAATTGGATGCACCTTTGTCTAGTCGTACTCGTTCAGGCTCTTGCCATGCATCTATGCATGAGATTGTTATGCTTTGGCTGTGTCTAGCTTACATGATGTTGAGGAGCCTCTATCTTTTGATGAAGCAAAGAATTCAAAAATTGGATGGCTGCCATGCAATCAGAATATGATGCACTTATAGAAAATGACACATGGACTTTATGTGATTTGCCTCCTGTCAAAAAGGCCATTGCTACGAAGTGGTTTACAAGTTGAAACGCAAGCCGATGGTGAGATCGATCGCCATAAGGCTCGACTTGTCGCAAAGGGTTATGCACAGCAAAAAGGCATAGATTATAAAGAGACTTTTTCTCCCACTTGTCGTATGACCCCGATGGCCTCTACACCAGGACGATGCCTAGGGACCTCATCAGCGGGAAGATAGACACTTGGAGGCACCACCTAGTAGATGTGTGGCTAGGACGCACTATAGGGACTCAGAGAGTCACACACACACACACACACACACACACACACACACACACACACACACACACACACACACACACACACACACACACACACACACAACACACACATATACAAGAGCTAGGATGCTTGTGCTCATCCAACAAAGCTAGTCAAATAGTACACACCGTCCACATACTAACGACAAGAAAGAGTACGTGCACATGGAAATTGTGAGATAAGGAGGAAGATAGAGAGAAAGAGATCTTCAAACATTAGATCAAATATCACACTAAAACTCCTGAGTCACAAACGTCGAATACGTGTGTATATATTACAAATCGACTGAATGGTGTTTTACAGAGAAGAGAGCTCTTGCTGTTGCCCATCCATTCATGCTAGCATGCTCACAAGGATGCTTATTGTTGATGGTTTTGGATTACTTGGCCGCATGGTGCACAACACCATTTAGAACCCAAGAATTGGAATATTCCACACCACTTTGCCAATGGTGCTAGCAAAGTGTGTGGCATATCATGCGGCTAAGACTATTGGTATGATTTTGAGATACCATAATGGGAAGAGCGGTAGTATGTGTTAACTAATGGTTTGAACAAAGATTTTATGCTACTGCATAAGGGAGAGAGAGAGAGAGAGAGAGAGAGAGAGAGAGAGAGAGAGAGAGAGAGAGAGAGAGAGAGAGAGTACCATATACATGTGGTAGTGATGTGTGTGAACACACTAGGACCGTCGGGGCATTTTTTCCCTCTTTAGGACGTTTTATCCTCCGAGCACTGTATATACGTCCATCACTCTAGGCTATCTATCTTTCCGTTGCACACTAAGTAATACACTCTCCATTGTGCCTTGAGCTTCCTTTGTCTTCTCCAAGCTGTTTGCGATTCTCTGCAACCCTAATTCCAACAATTGGTATCAGAGCAAGTTGCGTCCTCCCGGGCTTAGTCGCCAGCAGCTGCTCCACACACGCCTACTCGCTTTCTCCAATTTCAGTGAGCTTTGGCAAGTGTTCGCATGTCAACAAATACTTCGGATGAGCTCATAGAGCTCAGTCTGCTCAGATTTTTGACTCGGGCTTATTTCGACCTCCGTTTCCACTGTAGGCAGTCTTGCACAGGCTTTCTTCATTTTGTGCAAAATTTGTGTCAGTGCCGTTTTCTGCATAACAGGCGTCTTAAAGTCTTCTATTGTTTGTGCTATATAGCACGTGTTGTTCTCGCTCCATTCTCCTATTTTTGGGCAGTTTCACAACATCAGGTGCAGCATTTACCATGGCTTACAACAACAACAACACAGATGTGTTCAAGATGTTTGCTGCTGAGGACAGGTTGGATGGGGACAATTACCCTATCTGGGCTTATATGATGCAACATGTTCTTGTGTCAAAGGGCGTCTGGAACATTGTGCAGGGCATTGATGTACGTCCTGGTTCTGAGGATGTAGGCGATGCTGAGGATGTTGCAGGTCTTGCTGCAAGGATTGCTACTGCTAGATATTTTTGCCTACGGTAGAAAAAGCTTGTGGGATGTTAAGGATGCAGAGGCTCATGCATTGATTGCGTTGTCTCTGAAGCGCACCATTGTTCCTCACATCCGTTCAGCAAAATCTGCAAAATAGGATTGGGATATTCTAGCAGGTCTTAATGCAAGCCGCAATGAGGCTAAAATTGCTTCGCTGCGTAAAGAGCTGGAGTCAAAGATTATGCATGAGGAAGATGATATGGACACTTTCCTTGCTAGTGTCAAGGATATCAATGAGCAACTTATTTCTGAAGGAGAAGTCATTTCAGACAGTTCCCTTGAGCAGAGTGTTCTTGATGCCTTACCAGATTCTTACCAGACTTTTGCTAGTACTTGAAGACTTATGACCCAAGGAAATCCAGAAGTTGTCAAGTTTGATGCATTATGCACATTGCTGTTGCAAGAGTCACTTTCCAGAAAAAAACAGGACTAGACAGCGTGCAGTTGAACATGCTTTTATTTCTTCTCAAATAAAGGGTTGTTCTGCAGCGAGTGGCAAAACTTCTGTTCCTAATGCTTCTGCTAGCAGCAATTCGTCGGGCAACTCTGGTGACAAGTGCAAAAAGAAGATGCGTTGCTATTATTGTAAAGCTAATGATCACTTTATCAAGTCGTGTCCTAAGTTGAAGGCCAAAGAGGCTAAGAAGAAAGATGGTTGTTTCACTCCAAATGCTGGTTCCACTACAAATGCAGCCGTTGTTGAGTCTTCTGTGAAAGGAGACTCTGTTGTTGATGCTGATGTAGAATGGGATTCTAGCGCAGAGTGCACTTACAATCCTCATGTCCATGATGCATGGTTGTCAATTGCTGCAGATTCACATGTGTGGTATTTTGATAGTGGTGCTACAAAGCACATTACCTCACATCGTTAATTGTTCATCTCTCTCGAGTCTGTCCCTGATGGGAATTATGTCACTTGTGCCAACAATGCCTCTTATCAAGTTCAGGGAGTTGGAAAGATTGTGCTTACTGCTACAAATGGAAGTTCCTTCACACTTGTTGATGCACTTTATGTACCTGGGATCAAGAAGAATCTCTTGTCTGTATCCGCACTAGCTGGACTTGGACTTGTAGTCAAATTTGTGGATGACAGATGTAGAATTCATGATCTCAGTTTTGGTGATGAAATTATTGCATTTGGCCTTTTGTGCCATGGGCTGTATAAGCTCACTTTGTATGACAAGTGTGGACAAAATTTTGCAAATGCTGTTGTAGATTCAAGGGCTATTTCAGATGCAAAACTTTGGCATGCACGTTTTGGTCATCTGAATTTTGGCAGTTTGCTGCATTTGCAGAAATCAGATATGGTTGCTTCTTTGCCTCCTCTTGAAGCACCTGTCAAACATGTTTGTGAAGGCTGTATTTTGGGTAAGATGCACTGTTCTAAGTTTCCAAAGGATAGTTCACTTCGGGCCAAATGCAAGTTGCAGCTTGTGCATAGTGATGTTTGTGGGCCCATGCAAACTCCGTGCTTGGGCAATTACCTGTACTTCCTGACTTTCATTGATGATTACTCCAGGCATCCATGGGTATTTCCGCTTAAAGAGAAGTCCGAAGTTGTTATGTGCTTCAGACAATTTCTGGCTATGGCTGAAAATGTCTCGAAATGTACTATTGGCACCCTCCGTTCTGATCTAGGGAGGGAGTATATGTCTCATGAATTTAATGCATTTCTGCTAGTCGTGGGATAAAACACCAATGTACAGTGCCTTAAACACCTCAACAAAATGGTGTTGCTGAGATGAAAAACAGGTCACTTACGGAAATGGCACGATGTATGGTCAAAAGTCAAGCTTTGCTGCATTTGTTTTGGTTTGAGGCCATCATGTGTGCCACTTATGTAATAAACGGGAGTCCTACAAAAGCTTTACAGTCTTTTACTCCATATGAAGCATGGCATGATAGAAAGCCTTCTATTGAGCACATGCGTGTTTTTGGCTGTTTGGCATATGCATTCCTGCCAAAACACAGCGCAGAAAATTGGATGATAAGGCTGTTAATGTATTTTTTTTGGTTATAGTGCTGAAATCAAAGTTTACACGTTGTATCATCCGCAAGCAAAACGTATTTTGGTTTCACGGGATGTAGTGTTTGTGGAAGATTCTGTTCAGCCCTTGTTGTCATGTACTAGAGACAATATGTAAGCTCACAAGACATTTATGACACTTTGTTGCCTCTTTTCAGTGGTGGAAATACGAATGTAAGTTCCAATTAGGCAAATGTACAACCTATGAAGGTTTCTAAAAATGTTATAGATCATCCTATTACTGATGCAGATGTACATGATGTACTTGATGAGAAAAGGGCAGAAAATGAGCAGGCTAGAGGTATGCCAAAATGCCTGGTGCACACTTTGCATGATAGTAAATTGGATGCACCTTTGTCTAGTCGTACTCGTTCAGGCTCTCGCCATGCATCTTATGCATGAGATTGTTATGCTTTGGCTGTTTCTAGGTTACATGATGTTGAGGAGCCTCTATCTTTTGATGAAGCAAAGAATTCAAAAACTTGGATGGCTGCCATGCAATCAGAATATGATGCACTTATAGAAAATGACACATGGACTTTATGTGATTTGCCTCCTGTCAAAAAGGTCATTGGTACGAAGTGGGTTTACAAGTGGGTTTATACATCAATAAAACACTGTTACTGCTTTCTTGAATGGTGACATATTTGAATGCTAATTTCAAATAAAACACTGTTACTACTTTCTTGAATGGTGACATATTTGAATGCTAATTTCAAGATGAAAGATTTGGGGCTGTTGCATCATTACTTGGGTATACAGTTTAAGCAGTGTGATGGTGGTATTGCCTTGTGTCAGAAAAGTTTCATAGAGACATTTCATCTTGCTAATGTCACTCTTTACCAAACTGCTGTTGGATGCCTTTTTTATGTATGCAACAAGGCCGGATATTCAGTTTGCAGTCTCACATGTCAGCAGATTTATGCATAGCCCAGGGTCTAAGCATTGGCAGGTTGTCAAGAGGATTTTCCGCTACCTTAGTGGCACTTCACATCTTGGCTTGTTTTATCCCAAGGGGGATCATTGCCGCCAGACTTACATGCTTTTTTGGACTCAGATTGGGCTGGTTTTTTTGACACGCGAGTGTCCACAAGTGGTTTTTGTTTCATGCTTGGCAATTCATGTATATCATGGTTGAGCAAGAAGCAACCTATTATGGACACTTCAAGTTGTGAGGCTGAGTAAAGTGCAGTCTTCACAGCTACGGTTGAGTGTGTATGGCTCAGATGCCTTATGGCTGATTTGGGTGTTGGACAGGACAATGCCAACACTATCTACACTGACAGTCAGAGTGCATTGGCAATTGCAAGGAACCCAGTTTTTTATCCTCGCACAAAGCACATTGAGGTGCATTACCACTATGTAAGTGAGAGGCTCCCAACAGGAGAGATCAGCTTGGCTTATGTGCCAACAGAGGACAACCTTGCAAATCTTTTCACAAAGGCATTGTCTCATGAGAAGCTTGAAGCTTTCCGCAAAGCTTTGGGCTTACTCCCCTTTGTGGCCTGAACATGTCCTCAGGGCATGGCACTTCCCTTTACTCATGTGCCAGCTCTTGTTAACCGCATCACTCCAGGGGGATTTGTTACCACATACATGTGGTAGTGATGTGTGTGAACACACTAGGACCGCCGGGGCATTTTTTCCTTCTTTAGGAGGTTTTTTTCCCCCCCCGAGCATTGTATATACGCCCATCACTCTAGGGCTATCTATCTTTCCATTGCACACTAAGTAATACACTCTCCATTTTGTACCTTGAGCTTCCTTTGTCTTCTCCAAGCTGTGTGCATTTCTCTGCAACCCTAATTCCAATAGAGAGAGAGAGAGAGAGAGAGAGAGAGAGAGAGAGAGAGTTGTCGTCGATGGTGCATAATGGATGTCTAATGATCATCGGCGTGGTGATAGCTACCATACCCTCCTTCTCTAAGAATTGCTACCTTGTGATTGTGATCCTCTGAGAGTGACCTCTTCTCCCTTTATATAGAAAAAGAGAGGAGATGTCTTAGATTTATTTATTGGGAGTGGCCCAATCCATGTGACGTTTGGTCAGATATGTATGTTGTATAATACATGTGATGGGAGAGTTCCACAAAGAGAGAATAGGAGAGAGGTAGAGAGAGGGGGGGATAGAGTTGAGAGGAGAAATTACATGCTTGCTACTTGTAGCTAGCTTATCGCGAGCATTATGAGAAATATGAACCTTGCATGAGCCTTGTAAGGAATCCTAATTTTTAGGGATTAAGGCTAATGTTGTGTGGGGTTAAGAGGGCAAGGGCCAGTGAAGAAGGTAGTTTTGAGTAGGCTTTTCTAGCATTTTTTTAAGACAAATGTAGGATGTGGACCTAAGGGGTTACTTTCTCTCTCTAGATTTTTTTAAAGTGAAGGAAGCATAGGGGTGTGACCACATCCGCAAAAACGTGAATCACTAAGAATAAAAATTTGACTTTTTAAAAAAAAAATCATTTTTAATTTTTTTTAATTTAAAAATCCCTCCCAACATATATACATATCCAAAAATCATTTTTTGACCCATTTTTTAACCCACAAGCTTAGAAAGTCCATTTTTTCAAAAATCTTTTCCCCCAAAAAGTAAAAAACACTTTGTTCTCTCCTCCTCTCTCCCTCTCCTCTCCCTCCCTGCCCCTACCCTCCTCTTCCTCCCCAATCTCTCCCTCCCCCCCCCCCCCCCCCCCCCCCTCCTTCTCTCCTCCCATCTTCCTCAATCTCCCTACCCCTCTTCCTCTATCTTTTCATCATTTGCTTCCTCACGCAACAGCTTCCATGGTACTCATGGACATCACAAATGGTTTGCTTCCACCACCACGTACTATGCACACCAAAAGCATACATATACGCTTACCCACGGCGTTTGCACCGAAGACCGCTAGTGAGGATGATCAAAGGTCATCACAGGAACGTCGCACCGCTTGTGAGACCAATGTTGACATTTGGGTGGATCGCCATTTGTACCCTTACGATCCTATAAGCCGCTTCCATCCATCCTTTAATAGCCTTTCGACATTTCTTCGATTTCTTGGGAGGGGAGAAGCGGGCTTGTTAGGGTATTGCAAGCGGTTCTGTATGGGTGCAGGTGCTTATTTGCATATGTGGATGCACGAATGTCAAGATCTTCACCTCAAGACGACTGTATTACAAGAGAGTGTTGCCTCTTCGGAGAGGGTGGTTACAACTCTTGAACAACAAATGCAAGAAAAGGAGTCCCACATTAAGAAGCTTGCCAACACCATCACATACTTGAAAGAAACACCCTTGGTGCAAGGGAACGCAAACACACGTATTCATCCATTGAAACTCTTGCATATTCTGGAGGAGCATGCAAACGACGAGTTACAGGCACAAGGTGATTTGGTATTGTGGAAAACCTATTTCCCGTTCCTCACAAGGTCAACCTCACAAAGAAGGCCACAAACGAAGATGTGTTCTCCCGCATTGGGATATACCTACACATTGAGGACACAATGCCAACTTCCCTTTATGCTTCGTGCGCAACAAAGACAAGGGGAAAAGGGAAGAAACAATCCATAAGACCTTCGGAGAAGGGCTTTCCTTACACAATGTGGAACATATTTTTTGGATCTTAGAAGGCTTCAACAAGCCATTCTTAGACATTTTTTGAAGAAATTTTCCCAAGGAAAGCCAAGTCGATATGATGGTCAAAACAGCTCCAACCAGCAAGCAGGTAACCTTTGGGAGCTTTGGAAGGAGTTATGCAAAGCTACTACTGATAATGATTCAAATGGCGAGTTTGCAAACAAGCGCAAGCAAGTTTGGGTACATTTTGATAAAATGGTCAAGCTTATGGGCTTTAACAGCACAACAAAAGAACAACGCCAATCATTTCAAGAAGCCTTGGTGGATTTTACCAAGGTCTTCACCCTTTATTGGGGTGAAAATAACATCACATATTACATGGTAAGCCATGTTACATGGTGTATTTATTACAAGGGATTGTTTTTATTAAATAATGTGGACCGTTTACTCATGTGAACAACATATCTTGTTTGCGCATGGTGCATTTTTTATGCACAAGTATGGATAGCTTGAAATTTTTAGCACTCAAGGCATGGAGAAGTCCCATTATCGAGCAAGGGGAGTGTACTTCAAAAATACTCGACATGGTGGTGGAATGGTGCAATCCAATTATTTGGAGGAGATGTTAAACTGATTTTTTCGCACAACATTTGCTCGTAATCTCACAATGGAGCGTGCGTGACAATCCAAGATTGCTATTGAAGTGTGGAAATGGAGTTGTCAAGAGCATAGCAACAAGTGGCAAATGTCGCAAGGTCCCGCCAAGCATGCTGCATGGCGGCAATGCAGAGTGCGATAAGGATCAAAGTGGATTTTGCACGAGTCACTACACGTGAACGCAGGGTCCAACTCTTAGCGACATGTTTATTTAAAAAATAATAGTTTTTTTTTTCAAAATTAGTGTGAATAGGGCCCTTTTTAAATGGGCCCTTATAAATATTGCATGCTCTCATAAACCACTCATTTCTTAAGAACAGGTGACCTCTTACCATACGAAATGGCATGCACCAAACAAACCGCAAAAGAGCATCTGCCTACCAACAAAAACACCCTCCAAGGATGTGAGAAGTCGGCATGTCTTAAAGGCACAAGAAAACCACCACGAACACCTGGCCGTTCCACTATGGGAGAATGCTGATGTTACCACACAGCATTACTGCATAAGAGGAGAGAGAGAGAGAGAGCTTCAAGAAAGAGAGAGATTGTATGCTGCGGCCCCGCCGACACGTTTTCTGAATTTTCTGCGAGCATTATCGCATTTATTACCACATATATAACTGCGCAAATTACCGCAATAGGAAAAGAATCCACGCAGCCCATTCCTCTCCCACTTTTTCCTTTCTATAAATCCTATTCTATTTTGTTACTTTTCAGAAATTGGTACCCCCTTTTTGCATGGAGTGTAAGAAATCCCATTCTCATTGGGATTTTTAGTACCTTTCTTCTCTTTGCTTGCCTCATCTATTGGTATGATTCTCCTACTCTACTCATTTGTACTCCATGAGATTCTATATCAAAAAATATTTTGTTTCCACCTCAAAATCTTATGTCAACTATGCATTCATATGAAAATGGCAAGCGAACGATGATCAAAATTGTATTGTCACCCCCTTTTTGCACGGAGTGTAAGAAATCCCATTCTCATTGGGATTTTTAGTACCTCTCTTCTCTTTGCTTGTCTCATCTATTGGTATGATTCTCCTACTCTACTCATTTGTACTCCACGAGATTCTATAAACAAAAATATTTTGGTTCCACCTCAAAATCTTATGTCAACTATGCATTCATATGGAAATGGCAAGCGAACGATGATCAAAATTGTATTGTCTTGCGTTCATAAACAAATAGCCCTTTTGTACAACATAAGTAGAGAAAGAAGTCAAAATCCAAAAGATATTTATTAATTTTCATCCTCCAAGAGATCTCTACAAGTGCTTACATCCATCTCCAACCCCATGGTAGCTAAATCAACAAATAAATCTATTGATTCATCCTCTACAGCCTCTCCTATTGAATCATCATCCTCCTCCTCCTCCTCCTCACTATGGTTGGTTATTGGGAATTGTTGGTTCTCCTCGACCTCAATTGCATCATCGTCATTGGCGTCTTCTTGAGATGGTATGGTGGGATCTGCCAAAGTCTCTATGTTTGTATCTGCAAAGATAGATCTGCTCCGTGGTGTGACTGGAATAACATACCGAAGTCGTCTTCGATACATACAAGGCACATAAAACACCTGTAGGTCATAGAGCAAACAACAACATGAATGTAGCTTTGTATGTATTATATAATGTTTTAGTGAGTTGCACATGGACTTTACCTGCTCACAACTACTAGGCTGCACCAAGTTGTCGATCTTCCCGCGATGAAATTGCCCGGAGTCTACCATATAGAGTCCATTCTCATATCTCTTAACCTCACCCGCAAACCATCGGCAGTCAAAGAGATATTTGTGAAATGTTTTGAAATCCACTTTGATTATCCTCTCTATTGTTCCACATTCCCTCACCTCTTGTGTTGTCGTGTCAAAGTTTCACATAACTCCACTATCGTGAGTGGTTTGAGGCTCATCTATCTTGCGGGTTCAAAAATGACGTCCTTCGGACCACATAGAGTTGAATGTGAAGGCCTGCAAAAACCAATCAAGATAGATGAGAGAGAGAGAGAGAGAGAGAGAGAGAGAGAGAGAGAGAGGGAGGGAGAGAGAGAGATGATACACATACACACACACACACACTCACACACACACACTCACAGACACACACTAAACACATTGAGTATATTACCCTTGGTAGATATCCTCGCACGTACTCCCATTCTTTAGGGCTTATTTGTTCTCCTTGTGCCTTGGCCTTGGTCATGGCATTGTGTATCCACCCAACAGGAATTAGATCAGGGTATCTGGCAAGCTCTTTAGGAAAGGGAGGTGCTCGCCTACCGCCATGAGACCTCTTCCATGCTTCCCTCTCCCTTTCTCTCGTTGTACGCATCTCCACATACATATCCACCCATTTTCCCATGATGGGAGCATTGAGTAGACAATGGTTGTTGACTATGGCTTGCAATTACCTATACAAAATCAAGAGAGAACCTTTCCCACTTGGAATGTTTGCGTGTTTTTTTGGATCCTCTTCCTCCGTCTTTAAACGAGGCAATGATGGGTCTATTGTGAAAAGATATTGAGAGACATACACAAAAGCCTCTTGTACAATCCAACCCTCTATCATGCTTGCCTGAACACATGTACATGAAACCATTAGTTATTAAAGTAACCAATAAAAAGCGTTGTGAATACAATCCAATCCTAATAAGGTTTAAGGCTTAAGATTGATGAATACCTCTGGTTGTGATCGTAGCCTTACAAAGTGTCAAGGACTTTAGGAACCTCTCAAGAAAGAGCATCCACCTGGAGTGAACCACACCACAAATGGCTATCTCCTCAATAAGATGGAGCAATAAGTGAACTTGGCTAGCAAGGATAGAACGTGGGAATGCATCCTCAATAGCACAAGTTACTTCAATCGCTAGAAGTCGAGCTGTTGGAATGGCTGAAACTTTGATTTCTTTGGAACTCACAAACCTGTAACCAAAAAACCCTTCATAATCTTCATAGTAAAGTTAGTCTTCAAAGTAAAGTTTAGGAGGGAGGATCAAATGTTCTATACCTGACAACTTCTCCCACCTTGAATATTGCAGTCTTTACCTTCATGTCCGCAAATCCACTAATGCTAATTGGAAGCACAAACTATTGCACAAACAAAAAGACTTATTAGTATCCAGAACCCTAAACCACATTACACACACACACACACACATTACCTGAAGAATCTTGTGCCAATCATGGATTTGAGCCCATACAGTTGTGTGGATCCTCCTTTCTTAGTTTTAGTGAAGGCACCCTTGAGCGAACGCATATAACCTGTTGGAGTACGGATGGATGCAATGACTTGTTTCATCCGCTTTCGATCCACCCTTGACAGAATCCAAGGTGCCTTTGGAAGAACCATCTTTCCCCGAGGCCCCATGCGAGGTGTGGCCCAAGGAGGGAGCCTCCTTATGGCCCTCATGTCCTCTCTAGCCCCCAATGAATCTTTCTTGCCTACTATGTGATCCCATATAGCTTGCCCAACATTTTTGAACACATGCATTGGATCCAATAGGTGTTGGATTTTTAATGAAGCCCAATAGGGTAGTGATAAGAAAATAGAGTACCTATACATATCCCTAGGTGGATCATTGGGAGGAGGCAATGTGTTGTGATGCTCGTTCCAATGTCTTGCCCAATCGGCCATGGTCCAATGGAGTGGCTCCATCCCATTGCACGGTGGAGCATAAGATGGATGTGTGAGCGGCAAGAAGCGATGGTTATTGGGGTAGATCACCTTACGAAGTAGAGCGGGTCTCTCTGTCACGAGTGACGGTCCACAAGTTGGGCATGCCCTATGTCCAGATGTCGATAGTCCTACAAAAACAAAAGACATAACCGCATATAAGTGACCAATGCAAAGACATTAAAGAGCGTCACAAAGTATAAGCTTACCAGAAATCTCTCCAAGCCCGGGGTAATCATCCATGATCCACATGAGAATGCACTTGATCATTGTGCGCCGATCACGAAGTGGTCTTGATAGATCAAAAACATCTATGCCGTTCCATAGCTCTTGAAGCTCTTCAATCAAAGGTGCTAAATATACATCCATGTTCTTCACCTTGTGTTTTCCTGGGACTAGAAGACAGAGCAAAATGTTCCCCTTCTTGGGTGACTCCCATGGTGGAATGTTGTAGTTCACAACAACCACTGGCCAAGTACTCCATGAGGTAGACCGATGCCCAAATGGGTTTACCCCATCACTAGCCAGACCAAGCCTCAAGTGACAAGGCTCTTCTTTAAACTCTGGCCATGTCTGCTCAATGTGTTGCCATGCCGGCGAGTCAGCCGGCACTCTCATAACCCCATCGGTGGAGCGATTTGTCTTATGCCATGTAAGAAGCTCGCTTGTTTCTTTGGTGCTGAACATGTGCTTGATGCGGGGAATGAGGGGAAAATGACGAAGAACCTTGCGAGGTATTGTGGCTCCTTGCATTCCCTCTTTGTACCTTGATTCTCCACACTCGGGGTAGCCCTGCATGTTCATTGCGGAATAGCACGCAATCATTGACACATTCATGTATGCGATCATAGTCCATCCCAAGCCCTGTCACCATTTGTCGTTCCTTCCTTCGATTTTCTGGAAGATGATTGCCTTTAGGCATCATCTTGCCTAATAGCCTATGACATAATTAAAGAACACTCGTTATTGCATATAACAACGAAAAAAACTCACAACTAACACTTATTACACTTAAACGTACCTCAATAGTGCATTGACCCTTGCATTGCTACATCCAAACATTGCTTGAATATTCAAGATCTCAAGAGATTCTCGTAATATGGAGTAGGAGCATCCCTCGTAAAGAGCGGTGTGTGCTGCCTCTAGCAATGAATCTTTGGTTTTTTGGGCGGCCTTTTCACATGCACACTCAGGCTCACACTCATTCGCCGCCTCACATGCAAGAAGATCCTCAACCATATTGTGCAAATGATCGTCCTCCACCTCCATGTGGGGCGGGGTGGTGGGGAGATCCCCATATGTGGTGGATGTAGGATGCGCATGCGCTCGTGTGGACCCACCCACATCGGACGGCGGGTGTGACCCCCTCCCATGACTTCTTCCTGGCGCAATCTCTCTTCTGTCCTCCTCCCGCCTCCGCCTTAGATCACACTCCAATGGGGAGCGACATCAATGGATGCCAAAACCCTCGGATCGCTAGTTTCCATTCGAGCGCGTTTTCTCGGATTGTCCCATAGTCCATAATCATCCACGTGAGCCAAGCATATACGCTGAAGCCGTGCAATTGCACGCTTACATCGCATACATGGACATGGTAATCGCTCGCTCAACAATCGAGTTCGTTCCGTGCCAACCGGCGGATCCACGTCATCCCAATCATCCTGCACACACGACCACACACTAAATAAGAAAAAGAAAAATCAAGAATGTTGGTACTGACATGACTGACACTCATTAAAGATAGAGGGGAGGTGGGTACAAGAGGTCATGCAGTCGGTGTAACCTTAATGTCTCATCAGAGATTTTCGCGATAATACAGGCGGTAATACCAGCTGTAACAGGCGTGGTAATACACGCGGTAATATTTCAAGAATTTTTTTTTTAATAACGGGGGCACCTGCGTGCCCCCGCGAAATTGAATGCCAAAAATTCAAAAATGAGCTCCTCTTCTGCGCGGGCCTGTTTCCCTCTCCATCTCCAAGCTCTTTCTCCTTCTCCCTCTCCATCTCCAACCTCTATTACTCTCTTCATCTCCATCCCCACCATATCCAAGCGATCGAGGTCATGAATGTAAGTGCTCAAACTCTCTCTCTTTCTTCTTGTTCTTCTACACACACACACAAACACACACACACACACACACACACACATGCACACACACACAATGCATACACATTGCGCGCACACACACAATGATTACACACACATGCACTAACATGCACACACACATTGTATACACACGCACACACACACACACAAACATACCTCCATTAGCATTAGCATACCAAAGCATACCTCCATGTGGGTGTGCGATGAAGTTGATTGAGACCCCAATGGTCACCGAGAAGCCCAACGGTAGATTAAGGTCCAACACACACACACTTGATTAATTTCTTTGCCACACACTAACGCACACACACAATAGATTAATTATAAGCAAACACACACACACACACTAAATGGATGCAAAAAAATAACCACATAAACCATTTCTTAAATAGGAGATAAAAGGAATCCTATGCAGGGAGGAATCCTATGCAATAAAGAATCTCACTTTGACTAGAATCCAATGTTAATTAGGGTCCATTTTTTTGTGAAATTGTAGGATATGGCATCCTCTTCCACGCCCGGCTATCGATCCATAGAGGACGCTTGTGATGCTTACTACTCGTAGTCTTCCTCCCACCAGTCACAATCCACCTTCGGCTTTCGATGGTTCCGAGATGCAGTACACGACCCCGACCTCGAGAGGGCGTAGCACGCCCAGGCAAAGTGGCTATCCTTGCAGCAAAGTCTTCGAGGGCGGTACACACCAGCACAGTTGGCTGCCTATGGGCTCTCACCACCGGGCGTCGGCACTCCGATCGTGCAGAGTGTGCCTCCCAGTGGGCCTCCCTCCACCTTACCCTCGACTTTCCCGTCACCCGTAACTCCCTCCACCTTGCATTCGCAGCGATCCACGCCTGCACCGTCGAGTTATCCGTCGCCTACACCACCCAGCGGTTCGGGCTCGGGCCAGTGCTCTTCGGGTGGCCAGTGCTCTTCCCGTAGTGGTGGCTCACGCTCTCGTCGGGGTAGTGGCTCGTGCTGCTTTGGTGGTGGAGGGGGAAGTGCTACAGATTCACCTCCTCTTACACCCTGACCTCCTCGTTCACCCCTTGGAGCTCCACATGAGTATGAGGACCGCGATGCGTCCGTCCCGGACGCTCGTGGCTACTACTATTATATACGTCGAGGGGGGGAGGTGGATCTAGGTTCCTCTTTGGGGAGGACATTTCGAAGGCACCTTAACCAGCTGATCCACTCGACATACCAAGATTGCTTTAAATCTTTCAAAGATCAGGACTTGACGTACATTCACACGACATTGCTCATGCGGTTCCCTAATCCGGAAGTGGAAGAGTTCTCCAGGCAGTGGCTCGAGGAATACATCAAGCATTTCTTGAAAAATAAGAAGTCCTGTGTGCGGAGGGTGGCAAAGCGAACATTTGAATCTGAGGGTCACAACTATCGCCCTGGAAATGTTCATGACGAGAAGTGGGAGAAAGCGCAGGGCGAGCTGGAGGACGAGAAAGCGGCAGGTGCTAGGACGCACACTCGGCAGGTGGAGGCGAGGGCGCAACAAACACCCATGCATTACGGCTCGGGCAAAAACGCAGCATGGAAAGATAAATTTGTGAGTGTGCGTATTTTCATTTGAACTGATTTAATTTGTGGTAATAAGGTTAGGTTTGTGATATTTTTTAATTGATATACAACAAAATATTACTATGACCCGCCCAAGCCGAGAGATCCAGAGATACAGAGAGAGCCACTCCGAATATCAGACATGGTGCTGGCTGTATGAAAACAACAAAATCAATCGCGAAGAATTTGAAAATGCATGTCGTGCACAAATGGCCCATCCACCAATTTTGGATGGCCCATTTGTGCGCCCTTGTGGCCACCCTTTTTTTGGCACCTGGTAGGCTTCTCTACCCCCCAGGATACTTAAAAAACATAAATTTATTGAAAGCAATTGGTTTTGCATCATTACTTTAGATGGAGCCTTGTGGCCACCCTTTTTTTGGCAATTTCAAGCTTTGAATTCCCCATAGGATATCAAAAAAATTAACATCTTGTGAAACCAAGTGTCTATGCAACATTGATTTGGATTTTTCAAATGTCCAATTTAATTGGGATTTTTGGTGCAGGGGTGTACTAGGTAGAGCTAACGCAGATGATAGTGTGCTGGAAAACTTAAATTCAAAGTTGATTTCACCTTTTCTAGTGTCCTTGAGTGTTAATATATGCTGAAATTGCCAAAAAAATGGTGGCCACAATGCTCAATCTAAAGTAATGATGCAAAATCAATTGCTTTCAGTAAATTTGTGTTTTTAAAATTTTTTGAAAATCATGCTTTTTTGACCACAAAATAGATTTAAGGGGGTTTAAGCAGATAAAATTTGATTTTTGAAATTTTTGAAAATTTTCAAATTTTTGGGATTTTTTCAAAAGCGGATCAAAAAGGAGGGAAGTTGGAGGTTCCATATGGCCCCTCCTCTCCCACCCCACCTTCTCACTAGGTAAGAGCCCATTTAAGAAGTGTAAGACTACTTTGTCCCCCTACATTTTTGAGGGCATAGAGTGTGTCCACCACCCTCTTCTCATTGGCTAGGCTCTAATTAACCTTAATCCCAAAGGGCCCCTAGAGGGTTCATATTTTTCCCAATGGACAGGGATAGGGAGTAGAGAGTTTACAAGGGTTTGTCAAAGGTGGAAGTTGTTGGAGAAGATGAAACTGATGGACTTGGTGGTGGAAGCTCCTTGACTTAGCAAAGACTTCATTCAATATAGTCTTGGCTCTTATAATTATGCGCCAGATTCCAGGTCTAGAGAGTGGTGTATGTGATGATTCTAGTCTTTTAACAAAGAAAGGAGATTATGATAGGTCCTTCTTTTCTCTCTAGAGGTGTATAGATCTTGATAAGGGTTTTAATCTTGATAACATTTTGTTTTCCAAATAAGAATTTCTTTCGAAAGACTCTACTCTTGTGTTTGCAAAGTTTGGGAGCTCAAAGAAAAAATGGCTTTTCTATAAGAAATCGATAACTTTTGCCTTAATGACTATGTCTTCTTTAGCAGATTAATGCATGCCATAACTTCTAACAAGGTTATAATAGCAAATAAGACTAGTAAAGCACGTATAAATGAATAATTTTCAAGTCAAAAGAAATAAAAAAAGGATGATCAAGGAACAAATTTATGATGACTTTCGAATATCCCAACATAATATATATATATGTTGTACAGATTTATATGCCAGGTTACATTAAACACCATATTAGAGAGTTTGAGACTTTAGGGCAAAATTGAGAATCACCAATGTCTTGAAGATTTGGCTATAATATGGACAAATCTCAAAGTACTTTTTGAGGCCAAAGCCTTCCACAAGGTGGTACTTGAAAAGCTATTCTGAGCCATGATCTCAAAACTTTGGCTAAGATTTAGACATGTGGTAAAATCTTAAGATTGTCTTGAAAGTGGAAATTGGAAAATTCCCAAATTCACTAATATGGCTTTATTAGGTTTTAGTCTCACTCTCTTGTTGAAAAATGTAAGGGTGGTCCACTCTTGCATGAAAGATACAGAAAATTGAAATGTGCTACATTAGAAGACAAGCACAGACCCAATGCTAAGTCCCTTTGGGAGCCCACAATCCAATCCAAACAAGCCTTTCTATTATGACTCAAATAGAATTGAATGCTAAGTCCCTTTGGGAGCCCACAATCCAATCCGCATGTATAGCATTGAATGTGCCGGAGAGACTATGTAGTGGCTTCTCCTCCACCAACGTGGATGGAAATATGACTATAAATCCATCACAAATCTTAAGTATGAATCCATAATAACATTACACTGTGATATCACACCTAGCTTTGTATTCTCAAAACATGTACTTAAAATGTGTTAGAAATCGAGGTTGTTGTTGCAATTGCATGGTTGACATTGACAAAACATGTCGCACAATGGCTACGGTCCCCTTGTCTTTGCGGTTCTTGAAGCGAAGGAGATTTCCTTTCCAATGAAGATCCAAGTTTGCACGATTCCCCACACGATGAGAGCCAATAGCAGATGGTTGCATGTATACCCAAGCACCTTTGGTGAACTCTTGTGGCACCCACTCATCATCTATACCTCGAGTGTTGTGGCATGCAAGTGTTGTGACCTCATCCTTTGGCCGCCTTTGCGAAGTAGAGTTGGCCATGGTTGAGCAAAGGAAATTAGGAGGAGGAGCAGGACCTTGCTTGTTGCTACAATGTAGGTGGGATAAAGTGATAGAGAAGGTGGTTAACCCTTTTGGCAATGGGAGGAGAAGGTGGATAACCCTTGCTTGGTGTGGCAATGGAAGGAGAAGGTGGATAACCCTTGCTTGGTGTGGCAATGGAAGGTGGTAGGGGAGGAGAGAGGAGCTTCCTTACTGCAACAATGGAGATGGTGTAGAGAGAGAGAGAGTGCTGGAGTAGAGGATGAGTGTGATGGTTGCAACCAAGGAGGGGTTGGAAAAGGGGTTCTAGAGAGAGAAAATAACTTTTTGCCTAAGGACTACTTTGGGGGAGCTCCGGATAGTAAAAAAAGATTTTTCAAATTTTTTTTGAAAAAATTGAATTTTAGGGTTTTTTGGGTGCACGTTTTGACTTTTTGAGGTCAAAAAATGCTTTTTTGACCACAAAATAGATTTAAGGGGGTTTAAGAAGATAAAATTTGAGTTTTGAAAATTTTCAAATTTTTGGGATTTTTTCATAACCGGATCAAAAAGGAGGGAAGTTGGAGGTTCCATATGGCCCCTCCTCTCCCCACCCCACCTTCTCACTAGGTAAGAGCCCATTTAAGAAGTGTAAGACTACTTACATTTTTGAGGACATAGAGTGTGTCCACCACCCTCTTCTCATTGGCTAGCCTCTAATTAACCTTAATCCCAAAGGGCCCCTAGAGGGTTCATATTTTTCCCAATGGACAGGGATAGAGAGTAGAGAGTTTACAAGGGTTTGTCAAAGGTGGAAGTTGTTGGAGAAGATGAAACTGATGGACTTGGTGGTGGAAGCTCCTTGACTTAGCAAAGACTTCATTCAATATAGTCTTGGCTCTTATAATTATGCGCCAGATTCCAGGTCTAGAGAGTGGTGTATGTGATGATTCTAGTCTTTTAACAAAGAAAGGAGATTATGATAGGTCCTTCTTTTCTCTCTAGAGGTGTATAGATCTTGATAAGGGTTTTAATCTTGATAACATTTTGTTTTCCAAATAAGAATTTCTTTCGAAAGACTCTACTCTTGTGTTTGCAAAGTTTGGGAGCTCAAAGAAAAAATGGCTTTTCTATAAGAAATCGATAACTTTTGCCTTAATGACTATGTCTTCTTTAGCAGATTAATGCATGCCATAACTTCTAACAAGGTTATAATAGCAAATAAGACTAGTAAAGCACGTATAAATGAATAATTTTCAAGTCAAAAGAAATAAAAAAAGGATGATCAAGGAAAAAATTTATGATGACTTTCGAATATCCCAACATAATATATATATATATATATATATATATATATATATATATATATATATATATATATATATATATATATATATATATATATATATATATATATATATATGTTGTACAGATTTATATGCTAGGTTGCATTAAACACCATATTAGAGAGTTTGAGACTTTAGGGCAAAATTGAGAATCACCAATGTCTTGAAGATTTGGCTATAATATGGACAAATCTCAAAGTAGTTTTTGAGGCCAAAGCCTTCCACAAGGTGGTACTTGAAAAGCTATTCTGAGCCATGATCTCAAAACTTTGGCTAAGATTTAGACATGTGGTAAAATCTTAAGATTGTTTTGAAAGTGGAAATTGGAAAATTCCCAAATTCACTAATATGGCTTTATTAGGTTTTAGTCTCACTCTCTTGTTGAAAAATGTAAGGGTGGTCCACTCTTGCATGAAAGATACAGAAAATTGAAATGTGCTACATTAGAAGACAAGCACAGACCCAATGCTAAGTCCCTTTGGAAGCCCACAATCCAATCCAAACAAGCCTTTCTATTATGACTCATCTTCCACAAGATCATCTAGACAACAGCTATGGCTAGAAGACTAGGAATAGAGAATATCCCCGAGGGGTCCACCTCAAAATATTTAAGTGTAGCACCTAAGTTCATCTGGTGGCTCAAGGCGATTGCAGCTTTTATCAGACAGGTGTTGCAGCAAGCGACAACATGGCTTTCTAGAAGTGGGCAAGACAAATCACCTCTTTTGCTCTCCCATTTGCATTGAGGGCTCACTGTGCAATCTTTTCCTCTATGCAATCAAAATTGGGGACACTTACTACACACGACCTCCAAGTGTCTATAGTTCGTGTAAGCAAGGTTGTACGTGACCATAATGAAGGTCTCACCATCCCAATTTTGTGTTAATCAAATGAGGAGGCTCAGTTTGCACAGTTCTCATGCTTAGCTTATACATATACAAAGATATGTCCAGATAAAGTCGTTTGGTATTGAAATGAGATAATTCAGTCATGTTAGGATTTGTTCAAGGCTTTTAAAAGACAGGGACTGGGAAATTGATCTACCCTTCCGTATGGAAGGGAATATTTTCATTTGGCTCCATTACTTATCCCTTCTT
Organism: Adiantum capillus-veneris; assembly: GCF_014529385.1. Lineage (NCBI taxonomy): Eukaryota > Viridiplantae > Streptophyta > Polypodiopsida > Polypodiales > Pteridaceae > Adiantum > Adiantum capillus-veneris. The sequence goes on along the minus strand of NC_140953.1, from coordinate 142,872,819 downwards.
ACTCGAGAAATTTGTAGATTCCGTGGCACTGTAAGGATTTGTACAACTCATTTGGAATGTAGCTTAGCTCCCTCATATGGAAGAAAGATGTTGAGTAAATTTGAATACATGACCTTCGTCATTGGAACCTTAACATTTCAAGCTAACCAGTTCCAACTGACGACTCTCTACTTGGCAACAGACTTTACTTAAACAATATGTCCCATGCTAAGATAACCGGACTAGCACGACGCCTTGGTCACTTCAGTATATCGTTGTGACGCCTTACGAGCGTAGCTCCTCCTCGCCATCGCCAATTTCTCCTCTCTTTAATTGCTTTTCTGTCCTTAGCAATATTGACCTTCACTGCCCTCAGCGCGCCTTCCATCCCTTGTCTATTGCCCTGCCTACCTACCCTCATGATTCGCCCATTTATTGATTCACTACAAATTGGCTCCACTACGGACGAAATATCATAAAAATCACCAAAATTGTCGTAACTTAGCAAGAGGTTTGATGAGAAGTAAAAGAAAAGAGCATGTTTGGCAGATGCAATACCCATTCCTATAGAACTTAGAAGGGAACAAGCCCTGCCAAGAATGACATGAAAAATTTGACCTCCGCGAATAAAGAATGGCGTCCAGATTATGAGACTTTCTTAAGGAGATAGGCGTGGAGCGGAAGGGTACTTCCTAGCTGTTTGGAAGAAGAAGAAGAAGAAGCTGAAGCTCCGAGCCAAAACCCATCTATGGCTCCTCGTCGACGACAGTACGTCTGCTACCCCACCTTGGAGAGCCGCACCGGTTTGGAAGTTGTGCAAGAGCTGGGCGAAGGCGGGCAAGGCCTTGTTCTCCTCTGCACGGACCAGAAAACTCGCACACAACTTTTCGCCTGTAAAACCATCAGGTCACATGTCATTAGACCTAACCCTAGCCCTAGCAGCAGCAAGAAGCTGCGAAGACTGCACGACTCTTCTGCATCCCCGGCCCACGTCCAGCAGGACTCGACTCATCATGATGTTCATGACCTCTCATCTTGTGAAAGGAAACGAAAGTTGAGCGCCGAGGAGGTGTTTGCAGACACCCAGCTCCGATGGGAGGCAGACCTGCTTCAGGACCTGCGCGACATACCCGGTGTCCTCCCTCTCGTCTCCACCTTCGAGGGCGACGACACCTGCTTCCATCTCCTCACCGCCTTCTGTGACGGAGGCGATCTGCTCAGCAAGCTCTATGCCCGCCCTCCCCTCTTCAAGCTCCATGATCGCGAGGCTGCTTTCATCGTTGCCAGCCTCGCTCGCACTCTTGCCAGTTGCCACTCTCGCGGTATCGTCCACTGTGACATCAAACCAGCAAATGTCCTCTTCCGCCGCATCCATGATGGCAACGGCACCGAGGAAGCGATCCTCGCAGACTTTGGCATGGCTGAACTCATTGCGCCAGGAGACAAGCTTTGCGAACCCGCCGGAACCTCAGTATACCAGGCCCCTGAAGTTATCAAGGGCTGTTATGACCACCGTGCCGACATTTGGAGTTTGGGTGTTGTTCTTCACCTAGTTCTCACATCTGATTTGCCTTTTGACATTGGACAGCTACCTCGTGATGCTCCCAAATCTGCCATTCACCAAGCCATCCTCTGCAACCAACTAAGACTCGATGATTTTGGCCTCTCATCCTCAGCGCAGGACCTCCTTGCTCGCATCCTCTGCAAGGACCCAGAAAACAGGCTTACATTGGATGAGCTCCTGTGTCATCCGTGGCTGCTTCTCAATATAGCACCTCCCACGGAATTAGCACTCGTCGATAATTATGATGGTCCGCAGTTGCCAACGACAATCAGTCAAACATGCATGTTAGGAACAACAGTGCCAGCTAATTGTTCACAGAGCATAGGCAGCAAATTGTCATGCGTAGCGGGTCATGTCGATGCCGCAGTTGGGTGCAGTCAAGAGATCAAAAAGCTGGATAATGGACCCACTGCCCCCAAGGCCAGAATTAGAGCCCGCAAACCCATGAGCAGAAAATGCTACCTACAGCATTGGGGGAATGCCCTGCCCAAAAATATGGGCACGGTGAGGGCCATGTGATTCGACCCGGTGGATATAATTACAGGGCAATGGTAAGGAGATATACCTCATCAAGGAATTTATAAGGCCTTCACAACATCTGTTTTGGTGGAGTAATAACAGTTTAATGGGCTGTCATTGATGAAGTCAGTCGATGAATTGGAAAGTGCCTTGACAAAACCAGATCAGGGCATCGAGCGACGGCAAGCCCAAAGTGGAGCCCAACATCGAATGAAGGCAATTTTTGGACAAGAATTAGCTGTAATTAACAATTATGAGCTACGATGAATCGAAAAGTGCCGTGACAAAACCGGCTCAGATGATCATCAAAGGCAAGCCCAAATTAGTGTTTCTCAGCTTGCAGCATCTTGAAGGTAAAAGCCTCACTTATAATCAGCTCACTGATCTGACCCGAAGGGAAAGCCATTCACTGGGCCTCTCAATTTTACATAGGTACTGATCTCCAACCCCTGGCAATGTGATGGGTTGGACTGATGTTTTGCAATGGGTTAAATAACAGGGGGCACAGTACGGTATTGCTGCTCTAATTAAATGTACAAAAACGTATGAGTTGTTCGCAGCTTTGTAAATCTCTGGCCCCAATTCCTCGTGGATGTAGGCACCCTGCCGAACCACGTAAATCTTGTTGTCTGGTGCCTTCTCATTTTCTGTTTTCCTGCTATTAATTTGCATTCAACATTCTTTACATATTTCATACCTTATGGATTAAATTTGTGGCAATGGTAATGGTAGCCCACAAAGCCCCAATTTTAAAGCCTTCGGACCCGATCACATATTTATAAGCCCATTGCTTCAATGAAGGCTAGTACGTTGAAGCTTGAGCTGCTACTCCGCTCTCTCGACTCAATCATGAGTCCCGGGCGGGAATTGTGAGTGGTTCAAATTTCCCCAAAACCTACAAGTTTCAAGATTCCTTGACCGTCCATCGTCCAAGTTTTTGGCCTGCTCATGGCTATAGTGTTGAGTACCCTTTTTGTCACTAACTAAAAATAAAAAAATTAAGTTTTGGCCTGAAAAGTAAGGTGATTAGTCTCTACAATTTGTGATTGGCTTCACGTGATAGTGGGCACTTACGATGAGGCAATGTTGTAATAAGTGACGAGGCAAGGGTGTTAGTGCAGTCTGCAATCACGTTTCCAAGGAATAATATTTTTGGCGTGTATCTGAAGAAGAAAGGAGGAATAGGTTAACCGACGACTGTCCAAGTGTGGGTAGGGGGAATAGGGTTCTACATTGGGTTTTTCTTTTCCTAGCCGCCGATTGCGATTTCATGAGCTTTTGCAGACTACAGAATATTATAGACATAGCTTGGCCTATGTGCTGCATGCGGCTTTGCAGCCTTTGTGGATCCTCTACAAGACATCGTGTGCACCCACTGTTGCCATCTCAACTCTCAACTCCAATTTTTTGTATATGGATGTAGTGCATCGTATTTCTGATTGGTAGACGATCCCCTTTCCCCAGTAAGTAACCAAAGTGGGTTGGGTTGTTGGCTTACAAAATCGGACGTTCTGTCGGCCTATTGGCGACTGCACGTGTTCTGATCCCGTTTGGGAATGCCTCTCTACAGGTGCAAATATGCCCCTAATGCTTCACGTGGCACCTTTGCATTGGGAAGTGTGAAAACAGTCGAGAATTTTCTCTATGGCACAATTTCTGGATCCGCCAACATCGCCAAATAGCCATGTGCAAGGCGCATCATCTGTGCTTCTTCTCGCCCAAATCTCTGCATCATAGCTTGAGAAATTCCCTGCACAATCTCGATGTCTCTATGCTGGCTCCTCTATCCTAGAGGAGGGCAGTTTGTAAAGGGCTCGTCCCAGCTTTTGCCTCTCTGTGTTGATAGGAGTGACATTGCAATCCCTCTTTCTCACAGCATAGTGAACTAGGAGTGTATTAAAGCCAACCTTGGTCCCGATGTTTATTTTTGCTTTTGGAATGGAGCAAGTGCTTGGGGCTCATTTCTATTTCTGTTTAAGTGGTGCAAGTGTTTGGGGTTCATTTCTATTGTTTGGAATAGAGCGATCCTCATAACTACACTAACATACTTGTATTTTACAACGTTGCCTCAGACTGAAAAGATGATTTTCGAGAGATTGGTTATTTTTTGTGTTTTTTCTTTGCCTACATATCACTTTTGCACCTTGTTATCTAAATGTTTAATTGATTTCAATATAATAAGAACCTAACATTTTATGTATGCGTAGACGACTTGTGAAGGTATTAATGCTTGCTCCAAAAACATCAATGAAGCACATCCCCTTAAAGACATAGGCCATGAGAATGCCACAAAATGCTTGAGAGAGTTACTAGGTGGTGTAGCCAATGCAAAGCGGATGCAAAGAGACCTGGAATACCAACTCCAAGTGTTGTGACTTCAGAGCATCCCTTTAATGCTGCCTCTACACAGGGCGGACAAAATAGTGGTGCAGCCTCCATGGAGGCTACTACACCCCCACGAAGAGTTAGTACTCAAGGTGGGTCGCATGAGTACCATTTTGGGATATCTAAAGCAAGACAAATGAGTCTCAAGCGGAGCTTTTGATCAATTGCAACTGAGGAGACATATTCTTCTCTTGCACAAGATAGGCCTTGATATAGAATTCTAGGTTTGAGACCTTAGATAGGCCCTAGTATTTTGCAGCATAGATGGACTTGAGCTTGCATGGAGCATGGATATATCGGACTTTAATATTGCATGCTTATTTACACAGCTATCAAGGAGATGCATCACATACCTCCAAGTGTACTACTTTGTATGCTTCAAGTTTATGGACATTTATATTTGGTGATTGTGGTTTTTCATGGTTTGATGAGTGCATTTAATTATGTCTTGTTATCTTCCATTAAAGATTTATAAACATGTCCTTGTTTTAGTTAGTTAACCTAGAGATAAGTTTTATTGATGATCCTTGAAGTTAGTAGGCCATGACTTTAGGTTAACACATTTACTGACTGCTAGTTCTAGTTGGTAAACTATATGAACGTTTGAGACCTTAGGAGTGTTTTAGGCATAGGAAGGCTTTCTCACTCAAATAACAAAGAACATTAGTGAGAATACAAAGGAAATGGAAGAAAAAACAAAAGTGTCACAAGTGTAAAAGTTTAATCCCGGTTTAGATTTGGTATTGGCCACATCTTTTCCCAAGTGCAAAAGGAGATGAGGTACTCTTTTCTTTGAGAAACAATAAGCCTTGGGCATACAAAATAAGCACACACATCAAAGGATTTTAAATTCATGGTGGTGGAAAAAAGAAAATTAAAAAAAGAGAAAAAGAAAAGTCAAGAAAAATGAAATGAAATAGACTTCCATTGACCTTGAAGAAAATTCAAGATTTTTTTAAAAGTTGTGAGAGCTAGTTAGTTGATCTAAGGTGAAAGACATAATTAGGAGATTGAGCTTGCTACCTTCCTGATTTCTTTATTTTGTGGGAGCATTCTTCCTCAAGTGTCCACTACGACATGGCTTTGTCAAGGACAACAAAGCTTAGGAAGGGGGGAATGTTGGAAGCATCCAACACTAGCATCCATTTTCAACTTCTTCATGTGCACATTTTTTCATTTACCATGTATAGATTCACTAACTTTTTACGAGTTCCAAATTGCATCTACTATTTTACTCTATGTGCCTTGGACGACCGGCCATTCATTTTAAACACCCTAGGCATACAAGTGAATTGTAGATCATCTGAAAGGGGAGAGACCATTTTGTGAGAAAACCTAGATTAGAGCAGGAGAAGAAGGAGGCTATGGAAGTGGAGGCTTGGAGCCACATGTACTCTCTTCAAAAAATGATTAATGCATGCAGTTAAGTTGAGTCCTATGCTTCTCTCTTTATTTTCATTAAAGCTGTGTATTAATGTCTCAATGTGTGTATAAAGAACTAATCGCTCTATAATTGTTTAACTACCTATGATGTGTTTATTTATGGTGTTGTGTGCATGATTAGATTAGTGTGTAAATTAGAATTTGGTATACATCACTCTAATCATAACCCATGAGCTTAGGTGAGCTCATGTTTAGGATGTGCCTACAAGGATTAGTAGGGAATGCAACGAAGAGCATTGCATGATTAGCATAAGGGTTAACGTGTGTGTCACCACTAATCCATTTCATTAGCTTTCTCTTCTTCCTATTCTAGATGGCCTTTCATGATTTCCCACTCTTTTCTTACTCATTACTCTCACACACTCACCCATGTGATGCTCCATGCCCTAGCCTGGTCGTTGGCATCCATGGATTGATAATTTTGTTGATTCATTGAAACTATGCTACAAGGGAGCCAACCAACATTCAGAATGCAATCACTCCTTTTGTGGTAGATACACATTGTCAATGAAGGTTATTAATGGAGAGAAATTCATATTATTAGGCATTCCAATGGGATTCCATGGAGCTTTTGAATAGAGATGGATTCCATGACTTTTGAATAGAGATGGATTCTATGTAACTTTTGAGTAGAGATGGATCCTATGTAACCTTTTTGGCTAAATGATTACCTATCAATGCTTCTTAAAAGAAATGTCCATCTAGGTTTTCTCTTTGGAGGTGTGTAGGTCTTGATAAGGATTTTAAACTTGAGAAGGTTTTCTTTTCCAGATATGAATTTCTTCCTAAAGACTCTACTCTTGTGTTTCTACGGTTTGTGCTATATAGCAAATGTTGTTCCCGCTCCGTTTCTCCTATTTTCAAGCAGTTTTCACATTAGGTGCAACATTTACCATGGCTGACAACAACAACACAGACGTGTTTAAGCTGTTTGCTGCTGAGAACAGGTTGGATGGGGACAACTACCTTATGTGGGCTTATATGATGCAACATGTACTTGTGTCAAAGGGTGTCTGGAACATTGTGGAGGGCATTGATGTACATCCTGGTTCTGAGGATGTAGGCGATGTTGAGGATGTTGCAGGTCTTGCTGCAAGGATTGCTGCTGTTAGAGTTGTTTTGCCTATGGCAGAAAAGGCTCGTTGGGATGTTAAGGATGCGTAGGCTCATGCATTGATTGCGTTGTCTGTGAAGCGCACCATTGTTCCTCACATCCGTTCAGCAAAATCTGCAAAAAGGCTTCGGATATTCTAGCAGGCCTTTATGCAAGCCGTAATGAGGCTAAAATTGCTTTGTTGCGTAAAGAGCTGGAGTCAAAGATTATGCATGAGGAAGATGATATGGACACTTTCCTTGCTAGTGTCAAGGATATCAATGAGCAGCTTATTTCTGTAGGTGAAGTCATTTCAAACAGATCCCTTGTGCAGAGTGTTCTTGATGCCTTACCAGATTCTTACCAAATTTTGCTAGTACCTGGAGACTTATGACCCAAGGAAACCCCTAAGTTGTCAAGTTTGATGCATTATGCACATTGTTGTTGCAAGAGTCACTTTCCAAAAAAACAGGACTAGACAGCGTGCAATTGAACAGGCTTTTATTGCTTCTCAAAGAAAGGGTGGTAACAGCAATGCAGTCACTTCTTATGGTTTTGCTGCGAGTGGCAAAAATTACGTTTCTAATGCTTCTGCTAGCAGCAATTCGTTTGGAAATTTTGGTGATAAGGGCAAAAAGAAGATGCGTTGCCATTATTGTAAAGCTAATGATCACTTGATGAAGTCGTGTCCTAAGCTGAACGCCAAAGAGGCTAAGAAGAAAGAGGGTGGTTCCACTGCAAATGCTGGCTCCACTACAAATGCAACCATTGTTGAGTCTTCTGTTAAAAGAGACTGTGATGCTGATGTCGATGCAGAATGGGCTTTTAGCGCAGAGTGCACTTACAATCTTGCTGTCCATGATGCATGCTTGTCAGTTGCTGCAGATTCATATGTGTGGTATTTCGACGGTGGTGCTACAAAGCACATTACCTCACATCGTGAATTGTTTACCTCTCTCGAGTCTGTCCCTCATGGGAATTCAGTCACTTGTGCAAACAATGCCTCTTATGCAGTTCAGGGAGTTGGAAAGATTGTGCTTATTGCTGCAAATGGCAGTTCCTTTACACTTGTTGATGCACTTTATGTACCCGGGATCAAGAAGAATCTCTTGTCTGTATCCGCACTTGCTAGACTTGGACTTGTAGTCAAATTTGTGGATGACAGATGTACCGTTTATGATCTCAGTTTTGGTGATGAAATTGTTGCATCTGGCATAGGTTATGCACATCAAAAAGGCATAGGTTATGAAGAGACTTTTTCTCCCACTTGTCGTATGACTACTGTGTGTTTTCTATGTGCATTGGCAGCTCATTTTGGTTGGGATGTACATCAATCAGACATTGTTAGTGCTTTCTTGAATGGTGACATATTTGAGGAAGTTTATGTCACGCAGCCTCGCGGTTTTGTCATAAAAGGACAAGAGGACAAAGTGTGCAGATGTAAGAAGGCTTTGTATGGGTTGAATCAATCTCCTCGTGCTTGGTATGAGAAAGCTGACACTCATTTGGTTAAACGAGGCTTTCGTAACAGTCCAGCAGAAAGCACATTGTATGTAAAGCGTGAGGGTGATGTACTTCTCATTGTGGTTCTTTATGTCAATGATTTGCTGATCATTGGACCAAATGAGAGACATATTGCTGAATTTAAGGCTGATTTGAATGCCACTTTCAAGATGAAAGATTTGGGGCTGTTGCATCATTACTTGGGTATACAGTTTAAGCAGTGTGATGGTGGTATTGCCTTGTGTCAGAAAAGTTACATAGAGACATTGATATGTAAGTTTGGACTCGAGGATTGAAAACCTATTGCCACTCCCATGGAAACACGTTTGAAGTTGAGGCTACATGATGCTGGCGATCCTGTTGATGTCACTCTTTACCAAACTGCTGTTGGCTGCCTCATTTATGTATGCAACACGAGGCCAGATATTTAGTTTGCAGTCTCACATGTCAGTAGATTTATGCATAGCCCAGGGTCTAAGCATTGGCAGGATGTCAAAAGGATTTTCCGCTACCTTAGTGGCACTTTACATCTTGGCTTGCTTTATCCCAAGGGGGGATCATTGCCGCCAAACTTACATGATTTTTCGGACTTCGATTGGGCTAGTTGTTTTGACACGCGAGTGTCCACAAGTGGTTTTTGTTTCATGCTTGGCAGTTCATGTATATCATGGTTGAGCAAGAAGCAACCTACTGTGGCCACTTCAAGTTGTGAGATTGAGTACAGGGCAGTCTTCACAGCTACGGTTGAGTGTGTATGGCTTAGACGCCTTATCGCTGATTTGGGCGTTGGACAGGACACTGCCAACACTATCTACACTGACAAATAAAGCGCATTGGCAGTTGCAGGAACCCAGTTTTTCATGCTCGCACAAAGCACATTGAGGTGCATTACCATTATGTCAGGGAGAGGCTCTCAACAAGAGAGATCAGCTTGGCTTATGTGCCAACACAGGACAACCTTGCATATCTTTTTACAAAGGCATTGTCTCGTGAGAAGCTTGAAGCTTTCCTCAAAGCTTTGGGCTTACTCCCCTTTGTGGACTGATCATGTGTGGTAGTGATGTGTGTGAACACAATAGGACCGCCGGGGCATTTTTTCCCTCTTTAGGAGGTTTTTCCCCCGAGCATTGTATATACGCCCATCACTCTAGGGCTATCTATCTTTCCATTGCACACTAAGTAACACACTCTCTATGTGTGCCTTGAGCTTCCTTCGTCTTCTCCAAGCTATGTGCGTTTCTCTGCAACCCTAATTCCAACAGTGACCACAATGAGGGTCCTACCATCCCAGTTTTGTGTTCATCAAATGACAATGTTAGGATTTGAAGGGCTTCTTATTCTTTTAAAAGATAGGAATTAGGAAATGCTATCCTTCTCTATGAAAGGGAATATTTTCATTTGGCTCCATTATTTATCTCTTTTTACTCAAAGTTTTTTTAGATTCCCTAGCACTGTAAGGACTTTTATAAAATTCTAGCTCATTTCAAATTTAAAATATAACTCTACTCCCTCATATGCACATTTTTTTCATTTACCATCTATAGATTCTTGGACTTTTTACGAGTTCCAAATTTATATACTATTTTACTCTATGTGTCTTGGACGGTCAGCCATTCATTTTTTAAACCCTAGGCATATAAGTGATTGTAGATCATGTGAAAGGAGAGAGATTATTTTGAGAGAAGATATAAATTAGAGAAGGAGAAGAAGGAAGCTATGGAGGTGGAGGCTTGGAGCAACATGTACTCTCTTCACAAATCTGCTAATGCACGCATTGAGTTTCAGTCCTATGGTTCTAGCTTGTTTTTTATAAAAGTTGTGTATTAATGTCCTGGTGTGTGTGTATTAAGAACTAATCACTCTATAAATGGTTAATTACCTATTTTGTGTCTATTTATAGTGTTGTGTGCGTGATTAGATTAGTGTGTAGATTAAAATTTGTGCATATATCACTCTAATTGTTGTTAAGTATGGAGCTTGCTTTACCCCTTGTAATTATTAGTATCAAGAACGCACATTTGTAAGGCCCCCGTTATGAGGAGAAGCCATCGTGCATGAAGAAAATCACTCGACGGAAAACCAAAAATCCACGCCCAGTATCAATCGAGCTTTGCTCGAGACTGCCTTCATCAAAATATTCCTTTTTGATGTAATATTATGATCGGACGGTGATTGAAAAAGGGTCGAAAGGCAGATCGGTTAGTCGTAATTAGTCAATGGTCAGTGGCCAAATTCAATGGCCAGTGGATGATTTCAAGGCAGACTTGTCTTCTCAAGGGCGACCACATATGGGTGCATTGGAGAGTCCAACTTGGACTTGTCCACACAAGGGCGACTACACACGACTACACACGGCTGCCTCTCGTTTTGTGTCTTTTCTACACACAAAACGCATTGTGGTGCATTGTGAAGTTGATGTGAGGTGGTGAGAATGAAACAAGGTGGGAGCTCCATTAAGGGTATAAACCCTTTGTAACCTACTTCTATTTTGAGGTACTAAATCCATTGACTGGATGCTTTCCCGTGGATGTAGCCCACATTGGGTGAACCACGTATATTGTGTGTGCTCTCTCTCTCTCTCCTCTCTCTCTCTCTCACTCTCTACTCTATAATCTCTCGTGTGTGAAAAATTGTCTCTCCATTAAGTAAGCTACTCTATCATCTACTTAGCTACATCCTATTTCCTAACAATCGTAACCCATGAGATTAGGTGAGCTCATGTTTAGGATGTGCCTACAGGGATTAGTAACAAAGAGCATTGCGTGATTAGCATAAGGGTTAACGTGTGTGTGACCACTAATCCCTTTCATTAGTTTTCTCTCCTATTCTTGATGGCCTCTCATTATTCCACACTCTTTTCTTACTCATTACTCGCACACACTCACCCATGTGATGCTTCCATGTCCCAGCTGGGTCGATGGCATCCATGGACTAAAATTTTTGTTGATTCATTGCAACTATGCTACAAGGGAACCAGTCAACATTAGGAATACAATCACTCCTTCCGTAATAGATACACATTCTCAATGAAGGTTATTAATAGAGAGAAATTTATATTATTAGGCATTCTAATGGGATTCCATGTAGCTTTTGAATAGAGATGGATTCTATGTAACTTAACTAGAGATGGATTTTATGTAACTTTTTTGGCTCGAATGATTATCTAGCAATGCATCTTAAAAGAAATGTCCTTCTTTTCTCTCTAGAGGTGTATAGATCTTGATAATGGTTTTAACCTTGATAAAATTTTGTTTTCCAAATAAGAATTTCTTTCGAAAGACTCTACTCTTGTGTTTGCAAAGTTTGGGATGTATGGATAGCTCAAAGAAAAAATGGCTTTTCTATAAGAAATCGATAACTTTTGCCTTAATGACTATGTCTTCTTTAGCATATTAATGCATGCCATAACTTCTAACAAGGCTATAAGAACACATAAGACTAGTAAAGCATGTATAAACGAATAATTTTCAAGTCAAAAGAAATAGAAAAAGGATGATCAAGGAACAAATTTATGATGACTTTCGAATATCCCAACATAATATATATATATATATATATATATATATATATATATATATATATATATATATATATATATTATAGATTTACCTTCCAGGTTGCATTAAACACCATATTAGAAAGTTTGAAACTTTAGGGCAAAATTGAGAATCACCAATGTCTTGAAGATTTGGCCATAATATGGACAAATCTCAAACTATTTTTTGAGGCTAAAGAGGCTTCCACAAGGTAGTACTTGAAAAGCTATATTGAGCCATGCTCTCAAAACTTTGGCTAAGATTTAGACATGTGGTAAAATCTTAAGATTGGTTTGAAAGTGTGGCTATGTCAAGGGTGGAAGGCTCGCATCCAATACAACCTGGATTGATACTTTAAGCAAGCCATTAGCTTTTTGAGCTCCTCCACCATGTCTAGTATGTTTGAAAAACTTGGTTCTTGATTGGTAGTGGGACTTCTCCATACCTTGAGTAGACCAGAATGACAAGCTTCCATATTTCTTTACAAAACAAGGAGTGCGCTTGTAGATAATATGCTGCACAAACAAGATAATTTCTTTATCCACTTGTGCAAGTATTGAAGAGAGTTAGTAGAATTAAAATTCATAATTATTACCATGTGGTGTGTGAAGTGATTTAAGCTCCAATAACTTTTTGTAGCTTTCTTAAATCTATTCCACTCTTAAGATAAGTTGGAGAGGTCATTCTTTCCCTAATGATTTTTATGATGAGACAGGCAAATTGACCCCGATGGCCTCTACACTAGGACGATGCCTAGGGACCTCATCAGCGGGGGAAGATAGACACTTGGAGGCACCACCTAGTAGATGTGTGGCTAGGACGCACTATAGGGACTCAGAGAGTCACACACACACACACACACACACACATATACAAGAGCTAGGATGCTCGTGCTCATCCAACAAAGCTAGTCAAATAGTACACCCCGTCCACATACTAACGACAATAAAGAGTACGTGCACATGGAAATTGTGAGATAAGGAGGAAGATAGAGAGAAAGAGATCTTCAAACATTACATCAAATATCACACTAAAACTCCTGAGTCACAAACATCGAATACGTGTGTTCAAATTGACTGAATGGTATTTTACAGAGAAGAGAGCTCTTGTTGTTGCCCATCCATTCATGCTGGCATGCCCACAAGGATGCTTATTGTTGATGGTTTTGGATTACTTGGCCGGATGGTGCACAATGCCATTTAGAACCCAAGAATTGGAATATTCCACACCACTTTACCAATGGTGCTAGCAAAGTGTGTGGCATATCATGCGGCTAAGACTATTGGTATGATTTGTGAGATACCATAATGGGAAGTGTGGTAGTGTGTGTTAACTAATGGTTTGAACAAAGATTTTATGCTACTGCATAAGGGGAGAGAGAGAGAGAGAGAGAGAGAGAGAGAGAGAGAGAGAGTGTTACCATATACATGTGGTAGTGATGTGTGTGAACACACTAGGACCGCTGGGGCATTTTTTCCCTCTTTAGGACGTTTTATCCCCCCGAGCACTGTATATACGCCCATCACTCTAGGGCTATCTATCTTTCCGTTGCACACTAAGTAATACACTCTCCATTGTGTGCCTTGAGCTTCCTTTGTCTTCTCCAAGCTGTTTGCGATTCTCTGCAACCCTAATTCCAACAATTGGTATTAGAGCAAGTTGCGTCCTCCCGGGCTTAGTCGCCAGCAGCTGCTCCAACACACGCCTACTCGCTTTCTCCAATTTCAGTGAGCTTTGGCGAGTGTTCGCATGTCAACAAATACTTCGGATGAGCTCGTAGAGCTCAGTCTGCTCAGATTTTCGACTCGGGCTCATTTCGACCTCCGTTTCCACTGCAGGCAGTCTTGCACAGGCTTTCTTCATTTTGTGCAAAATTTGTGTCAGTGCCGTTTTCTGCATAACAGGCGTCTTACAGTCTTCTACTGTTTGTGCTATATAGCACGTGTTGTTCATGCTCCATTTCTCCTATTTTTGGGCAGTTTTCACATCAGGTGCAGCATTTACCATGGCTTACAACAACAACAACACAGATGTGTTCAAGATGTTTGCTGCTGAGGACAGGTTGGATGGGGACAATTACCCTATGTGGGCTTATATGATGCAACATGTTCTTGTGTCAAAGGGCGTCTAGAACATTGTGCAGGGCATTGATGTACGTCCTGGTTCTGAGGATGTAGGCGATGCTGAGGATGTTGCAGGTCTTGCTGCAAGGATTTCTACTGTTAGATATGTTTTGCCTACGGTAGAACAAGCTTGTGGGGATGTTAAGGATGCACAGGCTCATGCATTGATTGCGTTGTCTCTGAAGCGCACCATTGTTCCTCACATCCGTTCAGCAAAATCTGCAAAACGGGCTTGGGATATTCTAGCAGGTATTAATGCAAGCCGCAATGAGGATAAAATTGCTTCGCTGCGTAAAGAGCTGGAGTCAAAGATTATGCATGAGGAAGATGATATGGACACTTTCCTTGCTAGTGTCAAGGATATCAATGAGCAACTTATTTCTGCAGGAGAAGTCATTTCAGACAGTTCCCTTGAGCAAAGTGTTCTTGATGCCTTACCAGATTCTTACCAGACTTTTGCTAGTACTTGAAGACTTATGACCCAAGGAAATCCAGAAGTTGTCAAGTTTGATGTATTATGCACATTGCTGTTGCAAGAGTCACTTTCAGAAAAAACAGGACTAGACAGCGTGCAGTTGAACAGGCTTTTATTTCTTCTCAAATAAAGGGTGGTAACACTAATACAACCACTTCTTATGGTTTTGCTGCGAGTGGTTCTTGTGATTAACTTCTGCTAATGCTTCTGCTAGCAGCAATTCGTCGGGCAACTCTGGTGACAAGTGCAAAAAGAAGATGCGTTGCTATTATGACCCAAGGAAATCCGGAAGTTGTCAAGTTTGATGTATTATGCACATTGCTGTTGCAAGAGTCACTTTCCAGAAAAAACAGGACTAGACAGCGTGCAGTTGAACAGGCTTTTATTTCTTCTCAAATAAAGGATGGTAACAACAAATGCAGCCGTTGTTGAGTCTTCTGTGAAAGGAGACTCTGTTGTTGATGCTGATGTAGAATGGGCTTTTAGCGCAGAGTGCACTTACAATCCTCATGTCCATGATGCATGCTTGTCAATTGCTGCAGATTCACATGTGTGGTATTTCGATAGTGGTGCTACAAAGCACATCACCTCACATCGTTAATTGTTCATCTCTCTCGAGTCTGTCCCTCATGGGAATTATGCCACTTGTGCCAACAATGCCTCTTATCAAGTTCAAGGAGTTGGAAAGATTGTGCTTACTGCTACAAATGGCAGTTCCTTCACACTTGTTGATGCACTTTATGTACCTGGGATCAAGAAGAATCTCTTGTCTGTATCGCAATGGCTGGACTTGGACTTGTAGTCAAATTTGTGGATGACAGATGTAGAATTCATGATCTCAGTTTTGGTGATAAATCTATTGCATTTGGCCTTTTGTGCCGTGGGCTGTATAAGCTCACTTTGTATGACAAGTGTGGACAAAATTTTGCAAATGCTGTTGTAGATTCAAGGGCTATTTCAGATGCAAAACTTTGGCATGCACGTTTTGGTCATCTGAATTTTGGCAGTTTGCTGCATTTGCAGAAATCAAATATGGTTTCTTCTTTGCCTCCTCTTGAAGCACCTGTCAAACATGTTTGTGAAGGATGTATTTTGGGTAAGATGCACTGTTCTAAGTTTCCAAAGGATAGTTCAGTTCGGGCCACATGCAGGTTGCAACTTGTGCATAGTGATGTTTGTGGGCCCATGCAAACTCCGTGCTTGGGCAATTACCTGTACTTCCTGACTTTCATTGATGATTACTCCAGGCATCCATGGGTATTTCCGCTTAAAGAGAAGTCCGAAGTTGTTATGTGCTTCAGACAATTTCTGGCTATGGCTGAAAATGTCTCAAAATTTACTATTGGCACCCTCCTTTCTGATCTAGGGAGGGAGTATATGTCTCATGAATTTAATGCATTTCTGGCTAGTCGTGGGATAAAACACCAATGTACAGTGCCTTAAACACCTCAGAAAAATGGTGTTGCTGAGATGAAAAATAGGTCACTTACGGAAATGGCACGATGTATGGTCAAAAGTCAAGCTTTGTTGCATTCTTTTTGGCTTGAGGCCATCATGTGTGCCACTTATGTAATAAACAGGAGTCCTACAAAAGCTTTACAGTCTATTACTCCATATGAAGCATGGCATGATAGAAAGCCTTCTATTGAGCACATGCGTCTTTTTGGCTGTTTGGCATATGCATTCGTGCCACAAACACAGCACAGAAAATTGGATGATAAGGCTGTTAAGGTATTTTTGTTGGTTATAGTGCTGAAAGCAAAGGTTACACGTTGTATCATCCACAAGCAAAACGTATTTTGGTTTCATGGGATGTAGTGTTTGTGGAAAAGTCTGTTCAGCCCTTGTTGTCATGTACTAGAGACAATATGTAAGCTCACAAGACATTTATGACACTTTGTTGCCTCTTTTCAGTGGTGGAAATACGAATGTAAGTTCCAATCAGGCAAATGTACAAACTATGAAGGTTTCTAAAAATGTTATAGATCATCCTATTACTGATGCAGATGTATATGATGTACTTGATGAGAAAAGGGCTGAAAATGAGCACGCTAGAGGTATGCCAAAATGCCTGGTGCACACTTTGCATGACAGTAAATTGGATGCACCTTTGTCTAGTCGTACTCGTTCAGGCTCTTGCCATGCATCTTATGCATGAGATTGTTATGCTTTGGCTGTGTCTAGCTTACATGATGTTGAGGAGCCTCTATCTTTTGATGAAGCAAAGAATTCAGAAAATTGGATGGCTGCCATGCAATCAGAATATGATGCACTTATAGAAAATGACACATGGACTTTATGTGATTTGCCTCCTGTCAAAAAGGCCATTGCTACGAAGTGGGTTTACAAGTTGAAACGCAAGCCGGATGGTGAGATCGATCGCCATAAGGCTCGACTTGTCGCAAAGGGTTATGCACAGCAAAAAGGCATAGATTATAAAGAGACTTTTTCTCCCACTTGTCGTATGACCCCGATGGCCTCTACACCAGGACGATGCCTAGGGACCTCATCAGCGGGGAAGATAGACACTTGGAGGCACCACCTAGTAGATGTGTGGCTAGGACGCACTATAGGGACTCAGAGAGTCACACACACACACACACACACACACACACACACACACACACACACACACACACACACACACACACACACACACACACACACACACACACACACATATACAAGAGCTAGGATGCTTGTGCTCATCCAACAAAGCTAGTCAAATAGTACACACCGTCCACATACTAACGACAAGAAAGAGTACGTGCACATGGAAATTGTGAGATAAGGAGGAAGATAGAGAGAAAGAGATCTTCAAACATTAGATCAAATATCACACTAAAACTCCTGAGTCACAAACGTCGAATACGTGTGTATATATTACAAATCGACTGAATGGTGTTTTACAGAGAAGAGAGCTCTTGCTGTTGCCCATCCATTCATGCTAGCATGCTCACAAGGATGCTTATTGTTGATGGTTTTGGATTACTTGGCCGCATGGTGCACAACACCATTTAGAACCCAAGAATTGGAATATTCCACACCACTTTGCCAATGGTGCTAGCAAAGTGTGTGGCATATCATGCGGCTAAGACTATTGGTATGATTTGTGAGATACCATAATGGGAAGAGCGGTAGTATGTGTTAACTAATGGTTTGAACAAAGATTTTATGCTACTGCATAAGAGAGAGAGAGAGAGAGAGAGAGAGAGAGAGAGAGAGAGAGAGAGAGAGAGAGAGAGAGAGAGAGAGAGAGAGAGAGAGAGAGAGAGAGTGTTACCATATACATGTGGTAGTGATGTGTGTGAACACACTAGGACCGTCGGGGCATTTTTTCCCTCTTTAGGACGTTTTATCCTCCGAGCACTGTATATACGTCCATCACTCTAGGGCTATCTATCTTTCCGTTGCACACTAAGTAATACACTCTCCATTGTGTGCCTTGAGCTTCCTTTGTCTTCTCCAAGCTGTTTGCGATTCTCTGCAACCCTAATTCCAACAATTGGTATCAGAGCAAGTTGCGTCCTCCCGGGCTTAGTCGCCAGCAGCTGCTCCAGCACACGCCTACTCGCTTTCTCCAATTTCAGTGAGCTTTGGCAAGTGTTCGCATGTCAACAAATACTTCGGATGAGCTCGTAGAGCTCAGTCTGCTCAGATTTTTGACTCGGGCTCATTTCGACCTCCGTTTCCACTGCAGGCAGTCTTGCACAGGCTTTCTTCATTTTGTGCAAAATTTGTGTCAGTGCCGTTTTCTGCATAACAGGCGTCTTAAAGTCTTCTACTGTTTGTGCTATATAGCACGTGTTGTTCTCGCTCCATTCTCCTATTTTTGGGCAGTTTTCACATCAGGTGCAGCATTTACCATGGCTTACAACAACAACAACACAGATGTGTTCAAGATGTTTGCTGCTGAGGACAGGTTGGATGGGGACAATTACCCTATGTGGGCTTATATGATGCAACATGTTCTTGTGTCAAAGGGCGTCTGGAACATTGTGCAGGGCATTGATGTACGTCCTGGTTCTGAGGATGTAGGCGATGCTGAGGATGTTGCAGGTCTTGCTGCAAGGATTTCTACTGTTAGAGTTGTTTTGCCTACGGTAGAAAAAGCTTGTGGGGATGTTAAGGATGCACAGGCTCATGCATTGATTGCGTTGTCTCTGAAGCGCACCATTGTTCCTCACATCCGTTCAGCAAAATCTGCAAAACGGGCTTGGGATATTCTAGCAGGTATTAATGCAAGCCGCAATGAGGCTAAAATTGCTTCGCTGCGTAAAGAGCTGGAGTCAAAGATTATGCATGAGGAAGATGATATGGACACTTTCCTTGCTAGTGTCAAGGATATCAATGAGCAACTTATTTCTGAAGGAGAAGTCATTTCAGACAGTTCCCTTGAGCAAAGTGTTCTTGATGCCTTACCAGATTCTTACCAGACTTTTGCTAGTACTTGAAGACTTATGACCCAAGGAAATCCAGAAGTTGTCAAGTTTGATGCATTATGCACATTGCTGTTGCAAGAGTCACTTTCCAGAAAAAACAGTGCTAGACAGCGTGCAGTTGAACATGCTTTTATTTCTTCTCAAATAAAGGGTTGTTCTGCAGCGAGTGGCAAAACTTCTGTTCCTAATGCTTCTGCTAGCAGCAATTCGTCGGGCAACTCTGGTGACAAGTGCAAAAAGAAGATGCGTTGCTATTATTGTAAAGCTAATGATCACTTTATCAAGTCGTGTCCTAAGTTGAAGGCCAAAGAGGCTAAGAAGAAAGATGGTTGTTTCACTGCAAATGCTGGTTCCACTACAAATGCAGCCGTTGTTGAGTCTTCTGTGAAAGGAGACTCTGTTGTTGATGCTGATGTAGAATGGGATTCTAGCGCAGAGTGCACTTACAATCCTCATGTCCATGATGCATGGTTGTCAATTGCTGCAGATTCACATGTGTGGTATTTTGATAGTGGTGCTACAAAGCACATTACCTCACATCGTTAATTGTTCATCTCTCTCAAGTCTGTCCCTCATGGGAATTATGTCACTTGTGCCAACAATGCCTCTTATCAAGTTCAGGGAGTTGGAAAGATTGTGCTTACTGCTACAAATGGAAGTTCCTTCACACTTGTTGATGCACTTTATGTACCTGGGATCAAGAAGAATCTCTTGTCTGTATCCGCACTAGCTGGACTTGGACTTGTAGTCAAATTTGTGGATGACAGATGTAGAATTCATGATCTCAGTTTTGGTGATGAAATTATTGCATCTGGCCTTTTGTGCCATGGGCTGTATAAGCTCACTTTGTATGACAAGTGTGGACAAAATTTTGCAAATGCTGTTGTAGATTCAAGGGCTATTTCAGATGCAAAACTTTGGCATGCACGTTTTGGTCATCTGAATTTTGGCAGTTTGCTGCATTTGCAGAAATCAGATATGGTTGCTTCTTTGCCTCCTCTTGAAGCACCTGTCAAACATGTTTGTGAAGGCTGTATTTTGGGTAAGATGCACTGTTCTAAGTTTCCAAAGGATAGTTCACTTCGGGCCAAATGCAAGTTGCAGCTTGTGCATAGTGATGTTTGTGGGCCCATGCAAACTCCGTGCTTGGGCAATTACCTGTACTTCCTGACTTTCATTGATGATTACTCCAGGCATCCATGGGTATTTCCGCTTAAAGAGAAGTCCGAAGTTGTTATGTGCTTCAGACAATTTCTGGCTATGGCTGAAAATGTCTCGAAATGTACTATTGGCACCCTCCGTTCTGATCTAGGGAGGGAGTATATGTCTCATGAATTTAATGCATTTCTGGCTAGTCGTGGGATAAAACACCAATGTACAGTGCCTTAAACACCTCAACAAAATGGTGTTGCTGAGATGAAAAACAGGTCACTTACGGAAATGGCACGATGTATGGTCAAAAGTCAAGCTTTGCTGCATTTGTTTTGGTTTGAGGCCATCATGTGTGCCACTTATGTAATAAACAGGAGTCCTACAAAAGCTTTACAGTCTTTTACTCCATATGAAGCATGGCATGATAGAAAGCCTTCTATTGAGCACATGCGTGTTTTTGGCTGTTTGGCATATGCATTCCTGCCACAAACACAGCGCAGAAAATTGGA
Organism: Adiantum capillus-veneris; assembly: GCF_014529385.1. NCBI lineage: Eukaryota > Viridiplantae > Streptophyta > Polypodiopsida > Polypodiales > Pteridaceae > Adiantum > Adiantum capillus-veneris. The sequence goes on along the minus strand of NC_140953.1, from coordinate 142,852,096 downwards.
TGATAAGGCTGTTAATGTATTTTTTTTGGTTATAGTGCTGAAATCAAAGTTTACACGTTGTATCATCCGCAAGCAAAACGTATTTTGGTTTCACGGGATGTAGTGTTTGTGGAAGATTCTGTTCAGCCCTTGTTGTCATGTACTAGAGACAATATGTAAGCTCACAAGACATTTATGACACTTTGTTGCCTCTTTTCAGTGGTGGAAATACGAATGTAAGTTCCAATCAGGCAAATGTACAACCTATGAAGGTTTCTAAAAATGTTATAGATCATCCTATTACTGATGCAGATGTACATGATGTACTTGATGAGAAAAGGGCAGAAAATGAGCAGGCTAGAGGTATGCCAAAATGCCTGGTGCACACTTTGCATGATAGTAAATTGGATGCACCTTTGTCTAGTCGTACTCGTTCAGGCTCTCGCCATGCATCTTATGCATGAGATTGTTATGCTTTGGCTGTTTCTAGGTTACATGATGTTGAGGAGCCTCTATCTTTTGATGAAGCAAAGAATTCAAAAACTTGGATGGCTGCCATGCAATCAGAATATGATGCACTTATAGAAAATGACACATGGACTTTATGTGATTTGCCTCCTGTCAAAAAGGTCATTGGTACGAAGTGGGTTTACAAGTGGGTTTATACATCAATAAAACACTGTTACTGCTTTCTTGAATGGTGACATATTTGAATGCTAATTTCAAATAAAACACTGTTACTACTTCTTGAATGGTGACATATTTGAATGCTAATTTCAAGATGAAAGATTTGGGGCTGTTGCATCATTACTTGGGTATACAGTTTAAGCAGTGTGATGGTGGTATTGCCTTGTGTCAGAAAAGTTTCATAGAGACATTTCATCTTGCTAATGTCACTCTTTACCAAACTGCTGTTGGATGCCTTTTTTATGTATGCAACAAGGCCGGATATTCAGTTTGCAGTCTCACATGTCAGCAGATTTATGCATAGCCCAGGGTCTAAGCATTGGCAGGTTGTCAAGAGGATTTTCCGCTACCTTAGTGGCACTTCACATCTTGGCTTGTTTTATCCCAAGGGGGGATCATTGCCGCCAGACTTACATGCTTTTTTGGACTCAGATTGGGCTGGTTGTTTTGACACGCGAGTGTCCACAAGTGGTTTTTGTTTCATGCTTGGCAATTCATGTATATCATGGTTGAGCAAGAAGCAACCTATTATGGACACTTCAAGTTGTGAGGCTGAGTAAAGTGCAGTCTTCACAGCTACGGTTGAGTGTGTATGGCTCAGACGCCTTATGGCTGATTTGGGTGTTGGACAGGACAATGCCAACACTATCTACACTGACAGTCAGAGTGCATTGGCAATTGCAAGGAACCCAGTTTTTTATCCTCGCACAAAGCACATTGAGGTGCATTACCACTATGTAAGTGAGAGGCTCCCAACAGGAGAGATCAGCTTGGCTTATGTGCCAACAGAGGACAACCTTGCAAATCTTTTCACAAAGGCATTGTCTCATGAGAAGCTTGAAGCTTTCCGCAAAGCTTTGGGCTTACTCCCCTTTGTGGCCTGAACATGTCCTCAGGGCATGGCACTTCCCTTTACTCATGTGCCAGCTCTTGTTAACCGCATCACTCCAGGGGGGATTTGTTACCACATACATGTGGTAGTAGTGATGTGTGTGAACACACTAGGACCGCCGGGGCATTTTTTCCTTCTTTAGGAGGTTTTTTCCCCCGAGCATTGTATATACGCCCATCACTCTAGGGCTATCTATCTTTCCATTGCACACTAAGTAATACACTCTCCATTTTGTACCTTGAGCTTCCTTTGTCTTCTCCAAGCTGTGTGCATTTGTCTGCAACCCTAATTCCAATAGAGAGAGAGAGAGAGAGAGAGAGAGAGAGAGAGAGAGAGAGAGAGAGAGTTGTCGTCGATGGTGCATAATGGATGTCTAATGATCATCGGCGTGGTGATAGCTACCATACCCTCCTTCTCTAAGAATTGCTACCTTGTGATTGTGATCCTCTGAGAGTGACCTCTTCTCTCTTTATATAGAAAAAGAGAGGAGATGTCTTAGATTTATTTATTGGGAGTGGCCCAATCCATGTGACGTTTGGTCAGATATGTATGTTGTATAATACATGTGATGGGAGAGTTCCACAAAGAGAGAATAGGAGAGAGGTAGAGAGAGGGGGGGATAGAGTTGAGAGGAGAAATTACATGCTTGCTACTTGTAGCTAGCTTATCGCGAGCATTATGAGAAATATGAACCTTGCATGAGCCTTGTAAGGAATCCTAATTTTTAGGGATTAAGGCTAATGTTGTGTGGGGTTAAGAGGGCAAGGGCCAGTGAAGAAGGTAGTTTTGAGTAGGCTTTTCTAGCATTTTTTAAAGACAAATGTAGGATGTGGACCTAAGGGGTTACTTTCTCTCTCTAGATTTTTTTAAAGTGAAGGAAGCATAGGGGTGTGACCACATCCGCAAAAACGTGAATCACTAAGAATAAAAATTTGACCTTTTTTTAAAAAAATCATTTTTAATTTTTTTTAATTTAAAAATCCCTCCCAACATATATACATATCCAAAAATCATTTTTTGACCCATTTTTTAACCCACAAGCTTAGAAAGTCCATTTTTTCAAAAATCTTTTCCCCCCAAAAGTAAAAAACACTTTGTTCTCTCCTCCTCTCTCCCTCTCCTCTCCCTCCCTGCCCCTACCCTCCTCTTCTCCCCAATCTCCTACCCCCCCCCCCCACCCCCCCCACCCCCCCCCCCCCCCCCCCCCCCCCCCCTCCTTCTCTCCTCCCATCTTCCTCAATCTCCCTACCCCTCTTCCTCTATCTTTTCATCATTTGCTTCCTCACGCAACAGCTTCCATGGTACTCATGGACATCACAAATGGTTTGCTTCCCCACCACGTACTATGCACACCAAAAGCATACATATACGCTTACCCACGGCGTTTGCACCGAAGACCGCTAGTGAGGATGATCAAAGGTCATCACAGGAACGTCGCACCGCTTGTGAGACCAATGTTGACATTTGGGTGGATCGCCATTTGTACCCTTACGATCCTATAAGCCGCTTCCATCCATCCTTTAATAGCCTTTCGACATTTCTTCGATTTCTTGGGAGGGGAGAAGCGGGCTTGTTAGGGTATTGCAAGCGGTTCTGTATGGGTGCAGGTGCTTATTTGCATATGTGGATGCACGAATGTCAAGCTCTTCACCTCAAGACGACTGTATTACAAGAGAGTGTTGCCTCTTCGGAGAGGGTGGTTACAACTCTTGAACAACAAATGCAAGAAAAGGAGTCCCACATTAAGAAGCTTGCCAACACCATCACATACTTGAAAGAAACACCCTTGGTGCAAGGGAACGCAAACACACGTATTCATCCATTGAAACTCTTGCATATTCTGGAGGAGCATGCAAACGACGAGTTACAGGCACAAGGTGATTTGGTATTGTGGAAAACCTATTGTGGAAAACCTATTTCCCGTTCCTCACAAGGTCAACCTCACAAAGAAGGCCACAAACGAAGATGTGTTCTCCCGCATTGGGACATACCTACACATTGAGGACACAATGCCAACTTCCCTTTATGCTTCGTGCGCAACAAAGACAAGGGGAAAAAGGGAAGAAACAATCCATAAGACCTTCGGAGAAGGGCTTTCCTTACACAATGTGGAACATATTTTTTGGATCTTAGAAGGCTTCAACAAGCCATTCTTAGACATTTTTTGAAGAAATTTTCCCAAGGAAAGCCAAGTCGATATGATGGTCAAAACAGCTCCAACCAGCAAGCAGGTAACCTTTGGGAGCTTTGGAAGGAGTTATGCAAAGCTACTACTGATAATGATTCAAATGGCGAGTTTGCAAACAAGCGCAAGCAAGTTTGGGTACATTTTGATAAAATGGTCAAGCTTATGGGCTTTAACAGCACAACAAAAGAACAACGCCAATCATTTCAAGAAGCCTTGGTGGATTTTACCAAGGTCTTCACCCTTTATTGGGGTGAAAATAACATCACATATTACATGGTAAGCCATGTTACATGGTGTATTTATTACAAGGGATTGTTTTTATTAAATAATGTGGACCGTTTACTCATGTGAACAACATATCTTGTTTGCGCATGGTGCATTTTTTATGCACAAGTATGGATAGCTTGAAATTTTTAGCACTCAAGGCATGGAGAAGTCCCATTATCGAGCAAGGGGAGTGTACTTCAAAAATACTCGACATGGTGGTGGAATGGTGCAATCCAATTATTTGGAGGAGATGTTAAACTGTTTTTTCGCACAACATTTGCTCGTAATCTCACAATGGAGCGTGCGTGACAATCCAAGATTGCTATTGAAGTGTGGAAATGGAGTTGTCAAGAGCATAGCAACAAGTGGCAAATGTCGCAAGGTCCCGCCAAGCATGCTGCATGGCGGCAATGCAGAGTGCGATAAGGATCAAAGTGGATTTTGCACGAGTCACTACACGTGAACGCAGGGTCCAACTCTTAGCGACATGTTTATTTAAAAAATAATAGTTTTTTTTTCAAAATTAGTGTGAATAGGGCCCTTTTTAAATGGGCCCTTATAAATATTGCATGCTCTCATAAACCACTCATTTCTTAAGAACAGGTGACCTCTTACCATACGAAATGGCATGCACCAAACAAACCGCAAAAGAGCATCTGCCTACCAACAAAAACACCCTCCAAGGATGTGAGAAGTCGGCATGTCTTAAAGGCACAAGAAAACCGCCACGAACACCTGGCCGTTCCACTATGGGAGAATGCTGATGTTACCACACAGCATTACTGCATAAGAGGAGAGAGAGAGAGAGAGCTTCAAGAAAGAGAGAGATTGTATGCTGCGGCCCCGCCGACACGTTTTCTGAATTTTCTACGAGCATTATCGCATTTATTACCACATATATAACTGCGCAAATTACCGCAATAGGAAAAGAATCCACGCGGCCCATTCCTCTCCCACTTTTTCCTTTCTATAAATCCTATTCTATTTTGTTACTTTTCAGAAATTGGTACCCCCTTTTTGCATGGAGTGTAAGAAATCCCATTCTCATTGGGATTTTTAGTACCTCTCTTCTCTTTGCTTGCCTCATCTATTGGTATGATTCTCCTACTCTACTCATTTGTACTCCATGAGATTCTATATCAAAAAATATTTTGTTTCCACCTCAAAATCTTATGTCAACTATGCATTCATATGAAAATGGCAAGCGAACGATGATCAAAATTGTATTGTCACCCCCTTTTTGCACGGAGTGTAAGAAATCCCATTCTCATTGGGATTTTTAGTACCTCTCTTCTCTTTGCTTGTCTCATCTATTGGTATGATTCTCCTACTCTACTCATTTGTACTCCACGAGATTCTATAAACAAAATATTTTAGTTCCACCTCAAAATCTTATGTCAACTATGCATTCATATGGAAATGGCAAGCGAACGATGATCAAAATTGTATTGTCTTGCGTTCATAAACAAATAGCCCTTTTGTACAACATAAGTAGAGAAAGAAGTCAAAATCCAAAAGATATTTATTAATTTTCATCCTCCAAGAGATCTCTACAAGTGCTTACATCCATCTCCAACCCCATGGTAGCTAAATCAACAAATAAATCTATTGATTCATCCTCTACAGCCTCTCCTATTGAATCATCATCCTCCTCCTCCTCCTCCTCACTATGGTTGGTTATTGGGAATTGTTGGTTCTCCTCGACCTCAATTGCATCATCGTCATTGGCGTCTTCTTGAGATGGTATGGTGGGATCTGCCAAAGTCTCTATGTTTGTATCTGCAAAGATAGATCTGCTCCGTGGTGTGACTGGAATAACATACCGAAGTCGTCTTCGATACATACAAGGCACATAAAACACCTGTAGGTCATAGAGCAAACAACAACATGAATGTAGCTTTGTATGTATTATATAATGTTTTAGTGAGTTGCACATGGACTTTACCTGCTCACAACTACTAGGCTGCACCAAGTTGTCGATCTTCCCGCGATGAAATTGCCCGGAGTCTACCATATAGAGTCCATTCTCATATCTCTTAACCTCACCCGCAAACCATCGGCAGTCAAAGAGATATTTGTGAAATGTTTTGAAATCCACTTTGATTATCCTCTCTATTGTTCCACATTCCCTCACCTCTTGTGTTGTCGTGTCAAAGTTTCACATAACTCCACTATCGTGAGTGGTTTGAGGCTCATCTATCTTGCGGGTTCAAAAATGACGTCCTTCGGACCACATAGAGTTGAATGTGAAGGCCTGCAAAAACCAATCAAGATAGATGAGAGAGAGAGAGAGAGAGAGAGAGAGAGAGAGAGAGAGAGAGAGAGAGAGAGAGAGAGAGAGAGATGATACACATACACACACACACACTCACACACACACACACTCACAGACACACACTAAACACATTGAGTATATTACCCTTGGTAGATATCCTCGCACGTACTCCCATTCTTTAGGGCTTATTTGTTCTCCTTGTGCCTTGGCCTTGGTCATGGCATTGTGTATCCACCCAACAGGAATTAGATCAGGGTATCTGGCAAGCTCTTTAGGAAAGGGAGGTGCTCGCCTACCGCCATGAGACCTCTTCCATGCTTCCCTCTCCCTTTCTCTCGTTGTACGCATCTCCACATACATATCCACCCATTTTCCCATGATGGGAGCATTGAGTAGACAATGGTTGTTGACTATGGCTTGCAATTACCTATACAAAATCAAGAGAGAACCTTTCCCACTTGGAATGTTTGCGTGTTTTTTTGGATCCTCTTCCTCCGTCTTTAAACGAGGCAATGATGGGTCTATTGTGAAAAGATATTGAGAGACATACACAAAAGCCTCTTGTACAATCCAACCCTCTATCATGCTTGCCTGAACACATGTACATGAAACCATTAGTTATTAAAGTAACCAATAAAAAGCGTTGTGAATACAATCCAATCCTAATAAGGTTTAAGGCTTAAGATTGATGAATACCTCTGGTTGTGATCGTAGCCTTACAAAGTGTCAAGGACTTTAGGAACCTCTCAAGAAAGAGCATCCACCTGGAGTGAACCACACCACAAATGGCTATCTCCTCAACAAGATGGAGCAATAGGTGAACTTGGCTAGCAAGGATAGAACGTGGGAATGCATCCTCAATAGCACAAGTTGCTTCAATCGCTAGAAGTCGAGCTGTTGGAATGGCTGAAACTTTGATTTCTTTGGAACTCACAAACCTGTAACCAAAAAACCCTTCATAATCTTCATAGTAAAGTTAGTCTTCAAAGTAAAGTTTAGGAGGGAGGATCAAATGTTCTATACCTGACAACTTCTCCCACCTTGAATATTGCAGTCTTTACCTTCATGTCCGCAAATCCACTAATGCTAATTGGAAGCACAAACTATTGCACAAACAAAAAGACTTATTAGTATCCAGAACCCTAAACCACATTACACACACACACACACACATTACCTGAAGAATCTTGTGCCAATCATGGATTTGAGCCCATACAGTTGTGTGGATCCTCCTTTCTTAGTTTTAGTGAAGGCACCCTTGAGCGAACGCATATAACCTGTTGGAGTACGGATGGATGCAATGACTTGTTTCATCCGCTTTTGATCCACCCTTGACAGAATCCAAGGTGCCTTTGGAAGAACCATCTTTCCCCGAGGCCCCATGCGAGGTGTGGCCGAAGGAGGGAGCCTCCTTATGGCCCTCATGTCCTCTCTAGCCCCCAATGAATCTTTCTTGCCTACTATGTGATCCCATATAGCTTGCCCAACATTTTTGAACACATGCATTGGATCCAATAGGTGTTGGATTTTTAATGAAGCCCAATAGGGTAGTGATAAGAAAATAGAGTACCTATACATATCCCTAGGTGGATCATTGGGAGGAGGCAATGTGTTGTGATGCTCGTTCCAATGTCTTGCCCAATCGGCCATGGTCCAATGGAGTGGCTCCATCCCATTGCACGGTGGAGCATAAGATGGATGTGTGAGCGGCAAGAAGCGATGGTTATTGGGGTAGATCACCTTACGAAGTAGAGCGGGTCTCTCTGTCACGAGTGACGGTCCACAAGTTGGGCATGCCCTATGTCCAGATGTCGATAGTCCTACAAAAACAAAAGACATAACCGCATATAAGTGACCAATGCAAAGACATTAAAGAGCGTCACAAAGTATAAGCTTACCAGAAATCTCTCCAAGCCCGGGGTAATCATCCATGGTCCACATGAGAATGCACTTGATCATTGTGCGCCGATCACGAAGTGGTCTTGATAGATCAAAAACATCTATGCCGTTCCATAGCTCTTGAAGCTCTTCAATCAAAGGTGCTAAATATACATCCATGTTCTTCACCTTGTGTTTTCCTGGGACTAGAAGAGAGAGCAAAATGTTCCCCTTCTTGGGTGACTCCCATGGTGGAATGTTGTAGTTCACAACAACCACTGGCCAAGTACTCCATGAGGTAGACCGATGCCCAAATGGGTTTACCCCATCACTAGCCAGACCAAGCCTCAAGTGACAAGGCTCTTCTCTAAACTCTGGCCATGTCTGCTCATGTGTTGCCATGCCGGCGAGTCAGCCGGCACTCTCATAACCCCATCGGTGGAGCGATTTGTCTTATGCCATGTAAGAAGCTCGCTTGTTTCTTTGGTGCTGAACATGTGCTTGATGCGGGGAATGAGGGGAAAATGACGAAGAACCTTGCGAGGTATTGTGGCTCCTTGCATTCCCTCTTTGTACCTTGATTCTCCACACTCGGGGTAGCCCTGCATGTTCATTGCGGAATAGCACGCAATCATTGACACATTCATGTATGCGATCATAGTCCATCCCAAGCCCTGTCACCATTTGTCGTTCCTTCCTTCGATTTTCTGGAAGATGATTGCCTTTAGGCATCATCTTGCCTAATAGCCTATGACATAATTAAAGAACACTCGTTATTGCATATAACAACGAAAAAAACTCACAACTAACACTTATTACACTTAAACGTACCTCAATAGTGCATTGACCCTTGCATTGCTACATCCAAACATTGCTTGAATATTCAAGATCTCAAGAGATTCTCGTAATATGGAGTAGGAGCATCCCTCGTAAAGAGCGGTGTGTGCTGCCTCTAGCAATGAATCTTTGGTTTTTTGGGCGGCCTTTTCACATGCACACTCAGGCTCACACTCATTCGCCGCCTCACATGCAAGAAGATCCTCAACCATATTGTGCAAATGATCGTCCTCCACCTCCATGTGGGGCGGGGTGGTGGGGAGATCCCCATATGTGGTGGATGTAGGATGCGCATGCGCTCGTGTGGACCCACCCACATCGGACGGCGGGTGTGACCCCCTCCCATGACTTCTTCCTGGCGCAATCTCTCTTCTGTCCTCCTCCCGCCTCCGCCTTAGATCACACTCCAATGGGGAGCGACATCAATGGATGCCAAAACCCTCGGATCGCTAGTTTCCATTCGAGCGCGTTTTCTCGGATTGTCCCATAGTCCATAATCATCCACGTGAGCCAAGCATATACGCTGAAGCCGTGCAATTGCACGCTTACATCGCATACATGGACATGGTAATCGCTCGCTCAACAATCGAGTTCGTTCCGTGCCAACCGGCGGATCCACGTCATCCCAATCATCCTGCACACACGACCACACACTAAATAAGAAAAAGAAAAATCAAGAATGTTGGTACTGACATGACTGACACTCATTAAAGATAGAGGGGAGGTGGGTACAAGAGGTCATGCAGTCGGTGTAACCTTAATGTCTCATCAGAGATTTTCGCGATAATACAGGCGGTAATACCAGCTGTAACAGGCGTGGTAATACACGCGGTAATATTTCAAGAATTTTTTTTTTAATAACGGGGGCACCTGCGTGCCCCCGCGAAATTGAATGCCAAAAATTCAAAAATGAGCTCCTCTTCTGCGCGGGCCTGTTTCCCTCTCCATCTCCAAGCTCTTTCTCCTTCTCCCTCTCCATCTCCAACCTCTATTACTCTCTTCATCTCCATCCCCACCATATCCAAGCGATCGAGGTCATGAATGTAAGTGCTCAAACTCTCTCTCTTTCTTCTTGTTCTTCTACACACACACACAAACACACACACACACACACACACATGCACACACACACAATGCATACACATTGCGCGCACACACACAATGATTACACACACATGCACTAACATGCACACACACATTGTATACACACGCACACACACACACAATTTTGTGCACAATCACAAACTAATGCTTGCATTAGTGTGTGCATGCATTATACACACACTAATGCTTGCATTAGTGCATGCATGCGTTACAGAATCCAATGTTAATTAGGGTCCATTTTTTTGTGAAATTGTAGGATATGGCATCCTCTTCCACGCCCGGCTATCGATCCATAGAGGACGCTTGTGATGCTTACTACTCGTAGTCTTCCTCCCACCAGTCACAATCCACCTTCGGCTTTCGATGGTTCCGAGATGCAGTACACGACCCCGACCTCGAGAGGGCGTAGCGCGCCCAGGCAAAGTGGCTATCCTTGCAGCAAAGTCTTCGAGGGCGGTACACACCAGCACAGTTGGCTGCCTATGGGCTCTCACCACCGGGCGTCGGCACTCCGATCGTGCAGAGTGTGCCTCCCAGTGGGCCTCCCTCCACCTTACCCTCGACTTTCCCGTCACCCGTAACTTCCTCCACCTTGCATTCGCAGCGATCCACGCCTGCACCGTCGAGTTATCCGTCGCCTACACCACCCAGCGGTTCGGGCTCGGGCCAGTGCTCTTCGGGTGGCCAGTGCTCTTCCCGTAGTGGTGGCTCACGCTCTCGTCGGGGTAGTGGCTCGTGCTGCTTTGGTGGTGGAGGGGGAAGTGCTACAGATTCACCTCCTCTTACACCCTGACCTCCTCGTTCACCCCTTGGAGCTCCACATGAGGATGAGGACCGCGATGCGTCCGTCCCGGACGCTCGTGGCTACTACTATTATATACGTCGAGGGGGGGAGGTGGATCTAGGTTCCTCTTTGGGGAGGACATTTCGAGGGCACCTTAACCAGCTGATCCACTCGACATACCAAGATTGCTTTAAATCTTTCAAAGATCAGGACTTGACGTACATTCACACGACATTGCTCATGCGGTTCCCTAATCCGGAAGTGGAAGAGTTCTCCAGGCAGTGGCTCGAGGAATACATCAAGCATTTCTTGAAAAATAAGAAGTCCTGTGTGCGGAGGGCGGCAAAGCGAACATTTGAATCTGAGGGTCACAACTATCGCCCTGGAAATGTTCATGACGAGAAGTGGGAGAAAGCGCAGGGCGAGCTGGAGGACGAGAAAGCGGCAGGTGCTAGGACGCACACTCGGCAGGTGGAGGCGAGGGCGCAACAAACACCCATGCATTACGGCTCGGGCAAAAACGCAGCATGGAAAGATAAATTTGTGAGTGTGCGTATTTTCATTTGAACTGATTTAATTTGTGGTAATAAGGTTAGGTTTGTGATATTTTTTAATTGATATACAACAAAATATTACTATGACCCGCCCAAGCCGAGAGATCCAGAGATACAGAGAGAGCCACTCCGAATATCAGACATGGTGCTGGCTGTATGAAAACAAACAAAATCAATCGCGAAGAATTTGAAAATGCATGTCGTGCACAAATGGCCCATCCACCAATTTTGGATGGCCCATTTGTGCGCCCTTGTGGCCACCCTTTTTTTGGCACCTGGTAGGCTTCTCTACCCCCCAGGATACTTAAAAAACATAAATTTATTGAAAGCAATTGGTTTTGCATCATTACTTTAGATGGAGCCTTGTGGCCACCCTTTTTTTGGCAATTTCAAGCTTTGAATTCCCCATAGGATATCAAAAAAATTAACATCTTGTGAAACCAAGTGTCTATGCAACATTGATTTGGATTTTTCAAATGTCCAATTTAATTGGGATTTTTGGTGCAGGGGTGTACTAGGTAGAGCTAACGGAGGTGATAGTGTGCTGGAAAACTTAAATTCAAAGTTGATTTCACCTTTTCTAGTGTCCTTGAGTGTTAATATATGCTGAAATTGCCAAAAAAATGGTGGCCACAATGCTCAATCTAAAGTAATGATGCAAAATCAATTGCTTTCAGTAAATTTGTGTTTTTAAAAATTGTTGAAAATCATGCTTTTTTGACCACAAAATAGATTTAAGGGGGTTTAAGCAGATAAAATTTGATTTTTGAAATTTTTGAAAAATTTCAAATTTTTGGGATTTTTTCAAAAGCGGATCAAAAAGGAGGGAAGTTGGAGGTTCCATATGGCCCCTCCTCTCCCACCCCACCTTCTCACTAGGTAAGAGCCCATTTAAGAAGTGTAAGACTACTTACATTTTTGAGGGCATAGAGTGTGTCCACCACCCTCTTCTCATTGGCTAGGCTCTAATTAACCTTAATCCCAAAGGGCCCCTAGAGGGTTCATATTTTTCCCAATGGACAGGGATAGGGAGTAGAGAGTTTACAAGGGTTTGTCAAAGGTGGAAGTTGTTGGAGAAGATGAAACTGATGGACTTGGTGGTGGAAGCTCCTTGACTTAGCAAAGACTTCATTCAATATAGTCTTGGCTCTTATAATTATGCGCCAGATTCCAGGTCTAGAGAGTGGTGTATGTGATGATTCTAGTCTTTTAACAAAGAAAGGAGATTATGATAGGTCCTTCTTTTCTCTCTAGAGGTGTATAGATCTTGATAAGGGTTTTAATCTTGATAACATTTTGTTTTCCAAATAAGAATTTCTTTCGAAAGACTCTACTCTTGTGTTTGCAAAGTTTGGGAGCTCAAAGAAAAAATGGCTTTTCTATAAGAAATCGATAACTTTTGCCTTAATGACTATGTCTTCTTTAGCAGATTAATGCATGCCATAACTTCTAACAAGGTTATAATAGCAAATAAGACTAGTAAAGCACGTATAAATGAATAATTTTCAAGTCAAAAGAAATAAAAAAAGGATGATCAAGGAAAAAATTTATGATGACTTTCGAATATCCCAACATAATATATATATGTATATATATATATATATATATATATATATATATATATATATATATATATATATATATATATATATATATATATATATATATATATATATGTTGTACAGATTTATATGCTAGGTTGCATTAAACACCATATTAGAGAGTTTGAGACTTTAGGGCAAAATTGAGAATCACCAATGTCTTGAAGATTTGGCTATAATATGGACAAATCTCAAAGTAGTTTTTGAGGCCAAAGCCTTCCACAAGGTGGTACTTGAAAAGCTATTCTGAGCCATGATCTCAAAACTTTGGCTAAGATTTAGACATGTGGTAAAATCTTAAGATTGTTTTGAAAGTGGAAATTGGAAAATTCCCAAATTCACTAATATGGCTTTATTAGGTTTTAGTCTCACTCTCTTGTTGAAAAATGTAAGGGTGGTCCACTCTTGCATGAAAGATACAGAAAATTGAAATGTGCTACATTAGAAGACAAGCACAGACCCAATGCTAAGTCCCTTTGGAAGCCCACAATCCAATCCAAACAAGCCTTTCTATTATGACTCATCTTCCACAAGATCATCTAGACAACAGCTATGGCTAGAAGACTAGGAATAGAGAATATCCCCGAGGGGTCCACCTCAAAATATTTAAGTGTAGCACCTAAGTTCATCTGGTGGCTCAAGGCGATTGCAGCTTTTATCAGACAGGTGTTGCAGCAAGCGACAACATGGCTTTCTAGAAGTGGGCAAGACAAATCACCTCTTTTGCTCTCCCATTTGCATTGAGGGCTCACTGTGCAATCTTTTCCTCTATGCAATCAAAATTGGGGACACTTACTACACACGACCTCCAAGTGTCTATAGTTCGTGTAAGCAAGGTTGTACGTGACCATAATGAAGGTCTCACCATCCCAATTTTGTGTTAATCAAATGAGGAGGCTCAGTTTGCACAGTTCTCATGCTTAGCTTATACATATACAAAGATATGTCCAGATAAAGTCGTTTGGTATTGAAATGAGATAATTCAGTCATGTTAGGATTTGTTCAAGGCTTTTAAAAGACAGGGACTGGGAAATTGATCTACCCTTCCGTATGGAAGGGAATATTTTCATTTGGCTCCATTACTTATCCCTTCTTACTCGAGAAATTTGTAGATTCCGTGGCACTGTAAGGATTTGTACAACTCATTTGGAATGTAGCTTAGCTCCCTCATATGGAAGAAAGATGTTGAGTAAATTTGAATACATGACCTTCGTCATTGGAACCTTAACATTTCAAGCTAACCAGTTCCAACTGACGACTATCTACTTGGCAACAGACTTTACTTAAACAATATGTCCCATGCTAAGATAACCGGACTAGCACGACGCCTTGGTCACTTCAGTATATCGTTGTGACGCCTTACGAGCGTAGCTCCTCCTCGCCATCGCCAATTTCTCCTCTCTTTAATTGCTTTTCTGTCCTTAGCAATATTGACCTTCACTGCCCTCAGCGCGCCTTCCATCCCTTGTCTATTGCCCTGCCTACCTACCCTCATGATTCGCCCATTTATTGATTCACTACAAATTGGCTCCACTACGGACGAAATATCATAAAAATCACCAAAATTGTCGTAACTTAGCAAGAGGTTTGATGAGAAGTAAAAGAAAAGAGCATGTTTGGCAGATGCAATACCCATTCCTATAGAACTTAGAAGGGAACAAGCCCTGCCAAGAATGACATGAAAAATTTGACCTCCGCGAATAAAGAATGGCGTCCAGATTATGAGACTTTCTTAAGGAGATAGGCGTGGAGCGGAAGGGTACTTCCTAGCTGTTTGGAAGAAGAAGAAGAAGAAGCTGAAGCTCCGAGCCAAAACCCATCTATGGCTCCTCGTCGACGACAGTACGTCTGCTACCCCACCTTGGAGAGCCGCACCGGTTTGGAAGTTGTGCAAGAGCTGGGCGAAGGCGGGCAAGGCCTTGTTCTCCTCTGCACGGACCAGAAAACTCGCACACAACTTTTCGCCTGTAAAACCATCAGGTCACATGTCATTAGACCTAACCCTAGCCCTAGCAGCAGCAAGAAGCTGCGAAGACTGCACGACTCTTCTGCATCCCCGGCCCACGTCCAGCAGGACTCGACTCATCATGATGTTCATGACCTCTCATCTTGTGAAAGGAAACGAAAGTTGAGCGCCGAGGAGGTGTTTGCAGACACCCAGCTCCGATGGGAGGCAGACCTGCTTCAGGACCTGCGCGACATACCCGGTGTCCTCCCTCTCGTCTCCACCTTCGAGGGCGACGACACCTGCTTCCATCTCCTCACCGCCTTCTGTGACGGAGGCGATCTGCTCAGCAAGCTCTATGCCCGCCCTCCCCTCTTCAAGCTCCATGATCGCGAGGCTGCTTTCATCGTTGCCAGCCTCGCTCGCACTCTTGCCAGTTGCCACTCTCGCGGTATCGTCCACTGTGACATCAAACCAGCAAATGTCCTCTTCCGCCGCATCCATGATGGCAACGGCACCGAGGAAGCGATCCTCGCAGACTTTGGCATGGCTGAACTCATTGCGCCAGGAGACAAGCTTTGCGAACCCGCCGGAACCTCAGTATACCAGGCCCCTGAAGTTATCAAGGGCTGTTATGACCACCGTGCCGACATTTGGAGTTTGGGTGTTGTTCTTCACCTAGTTCTCACATCTGATTTGCCTTTTGACATTGGACAGCTACCTCGTGATGCTCCCAAATCTGCCATTCACCAAGCCATCCTCTGCAACCAACTAAGACTCGATGATTTTGGCCTCTCATCCTCAGCGCAGGACCTCCTTGCTCGCATCCTCTGCAAGGACCCAGAAAACAGGCTTACATTGGATGAGCTCCTGTGTCATCCGTGGCTGCTTCTCAATATAGCACCTCCCACGGAATTAGCACTCGTCGATAATTATGATGGTCCGCAGTTGCCAACGACAATCAGTCAAACATGCATGTTAGGAACAACAGTGCCAGCTAATTGTTCACAGAGCATAGGCAGCAAATTGTCATGCGTAGCGGGTCATGTCGATGCCGCAGTTGGGTGCAGTCAAGAGATCAAAAAGCTGGATAATGGACCCACTGCCCCCAAGGCCAGAATTAGAGCCCGCAAACCCATGAGCAGAAAATGCTACCTACAGCATTGGGGGAATGCCCTGCCCAAAAATATGGGCACGGTGAGGGCCATGTGATTCGACCCGGTGGATATAATTACAGGGCAATGGTAAGGAGATATACCTCATCAAGGAATTTATAAGGCCTTCACAACATCTGTTTTGGTGGAGTAATAACAGTTTAATGGGCTGTCATTGATGAAGTCAGTCGATGAATTGGAAAGTGCCTTGACAAAACCAGATCAGGGCATCGAGCGACGGCAAGCCCAAAGTGGAGCCCAACATCGAATGAAGGCAATTTTTGGACAAGAATTAGCTGTAATTAACAATTATGAGCTACGATGAATCGAAAAGTGCCGTGACAAAACCGGCTCAGATGATCATCAAAGGCAAGCCCAAATTAGTGTTTCTCAGCTTGCAGCATCTTGAAGGTAAAAGCCTCACTTATAATCAGCTCACTGATCTGACCCGAAGGGAAAGCCATTCACTGGGCCTCTCAATTTTACATAGGTACTGATCTCCAACCCCTGGCAATGTGATGGGTTGGACTGATGTTTTGCAATGGGTTAAATAACAGGGGGCACAGTACGGTATTGCTGCTCTAATTAAATGTACAAAAACGTATGAGTTGTTCGCAGCTTTGTAAATCTCTGGCCCCAATTCCTCGTGGATGTAGGCACCCTGCCGAACCACGTAAATCTTGTTGTCTGGTGCCTTCTCATTTTCTGTTTTCCTGCTATTAATTTGCATTCAACATTCTTTACATATTTCATACCTTATGGATTAAATTTGTGGCAATGGTAATGGTAGCCCACAAAGCCCCAATTTTAAAGCCTTCGGACCCGATCACATATTTATAAGCCCATTGCTTCAATGAAGGCTAGTACGTTGAAGCTTGAGCTGCTACTCCGCTCTCTCGACTCAATCATGAGTCCCGGGCGGGAATTGTGAGTGGTTCAAATTTCCCCAAAACCTACAAGTTTCAAGATTCCTTGACCGTCCATCGTCCAAGTTTTTGGCCTGCTCATGGCTATAGTGTTGAGTACCCTTTTTGTCACTAACTAAAAATAAAAAAATTAAGTTTTGGCCTGAAAAGTAAGGTGATTAGTCTCTACAATTTGTGATTGGCTTCACGTGATAGTGGGCACTTACGATGAGGCAATGTTGTAATAAGTGACGAGGCAAGGGTGTTAGTGCAGTCTGCAATCACGTTTCCAAGGAATAATATTTTTGGCGTGTATCTGAAGAAGAAAGGAGGAATAGGTTAACCGACGACTGTCCAAGTGTGGGTAGGGGGAATAGGGTTCTACATTGGGTTTTTCTTTTCCTAGCCGCCGATTGCGATTTCATGAGCTTTTGCAGACTACAGAATATTATAGACATAGCTTGGCCTATGTGCTGCATGCGGCTTTGCAGCCTTTGTGGATCCTCTACAAGACATCGTGTGCACCCACTGTTGCCATCTCAACTCTCAACTCCAATTTTTTGTATATGGATGTAGTGCATCGTATTTCTGATTGGTAGACGATCCCCTTTACTAGTACCCTATAGACCCCCCCCCCCAGTAAGTAACCAAAGTGGGTTGGGTTGTTGGCTTACAAAATCGGACGTTCTGTCAGCCTATTGGCGACTGCACATGTTCTGATCCCGTTTGGGAATGCCTCTCTACTGGTGCAAATATGCCCCTAATGCTTCACGTGGCACCTTTGCATTGGGAAGTGTGAAAACAGTCGAGAATTTTCTCTATGGCACAATTTCTGGAACCGCCAACATCGCCAAATAGCCATGTGCAAGGCGCATCATCTGTGCTTCTTCTCGCCCAAATCTCTGCATCATAGCTTGAGAAATTCCCTGCACAATCTCGATGTCTCTATGCTGGCTCCTCTATCCTAGAGGAGGGCAATTTGTAAAGGGCTCATCCCAGCTTTTGCCTCTCTGTGTTGATAGGAGTGACATTGCAATCCCTCTTTCTCACAGCATAGTGAACTAGGAGTGTATTAAAGCCAACCTTGGTCCCAATGTTTATTTTTGCTTTTGGAATGGAGCAAGTGCTTGGGGCTCATTTCTATTTCTGTTTAAGTGGTGCAAGTGTTTGGGGTTCATTTCTATTGTTTGGAATAGAGCGATCCTCATCACTACACTAACATACTTGTATTTTACAACGTTGCCTCAGACTGAAAAGATGATTTTCGAGAGATTGGTTATTTTTTGTGTTTTTTCTTTGCCTACACATCACTTTTGCATGAGAGAGTTACTAGGTGGTGTAGCCAATGCAAAGCGGGTGCAAAGAGACCTGGAATACCAACTCCAAGTGTTGTGACTTCAGAGCATCCCTTTAATGCGGCCTCTACACAGGGTGGACAAAATAGTGGTGCACCCTCCATGGAGGCTACTACACCCCCACGAAGAGTTAGTACTCAAGGTGGGTCGCCTGAGTACCATTTTGGGATATCTAAAGCAAGACAAATGAGTCTCAAGCGGAGCTTTTGATCAATTGCAACTGAGGAGACATATTCTTCTCTTGCACAAGATAGGCCTTGATATAGAATTCTAGGTTTGAGACCTTAGTATAGAATTTCTTTTCATTTGTATTTAGGTAATATAACTTTCACTTCTATGCTGACACACCTTTCCAAGTCGTAGTGATTTGCCCTAGTATTTTGCAGCATAGATGGACTTGAGCTTGCATGGAGCATGGATATATCGGAATTTAATATTGCATGCTTATTTACACAGCTATCAAGGAGATGCATCACATACCTCCAAGTGTACTAATTTGTATGCTTCAAGTTTATGGACATTTATATTTGGTGATTGTGGTTTTTCATGGTTTGATGAGTGCATTTAATTATGTCTTGTTATCTTCCATTAAAGATTTATAAACATGTCCTTGTTTTAGTTAGTTAACCTAGAGATAAGTCTTATTCATGATCCTTGAAGTTAGTAGGCCATGACTTTAGGTTAACACATTTACTGACCGCTAGTTCTAGTTGGTAAACTATATGAATGTTTGAGACCTTAGGAGTGTTTTAGGCATAGGAAGGCTTTCTCACTCAAATAACAAAGAACATTAGTGAGAATACAAAGGAAATGGAAGAAAAAACAAAAGTGTCACAAGTGTAAAAGTTTAATCCCGGTTTAGATTTGGTATTGGCCACATCTTTTCCCAAGTGCAAAAGGAGATGAGGTACTCTTTTCTTTGAGAAACAATAAGCCTTGGGCATACAAAATAAGCACACACATCAAAGGATTTTAAATTCACGGTGGTGGAAAAAAGAAAAATAAACAAAGAGAAAAAGAAAAGTCAAGAAAAATGAAATGAAATAGACTTTCATTGACATTAAAAAAAAATTCAACATTTTTTTTAAAGTTGTGAGAGTTAGTTAGTTGATCTAAGGTGAAAGACACAATTAGGAGATTGAGCTTGCTACCTTCCTGATTTCTTTATTTTGTGGGATCATTCTTCCTCAACTCTCCACTACGACATGGCTTTGTCAAGGACAACAAAGCTTAGGAAGGGGGGAATGTTGGAAGCATCCAACACTACCATCCATTTTCAACTTCTTCATGTGCACATTTTTTCATTTACCCTGTATAGATTCACTAACTTTTTACGAGTTCCAAATTGCATCTTCTCTTTTTACTCTATGTGCCTTGGACGACTGGCCATTCATTTTAAACACCCTAGGCATACAAGTGAATTGTAGATCATCTGAAAGGGGAGAGACCATTTTGTGAGAAAACCTAGATTAGAGCAGGAGAAGAAGGAGGCTATGGAGGTGGAGGCTTGGAGCCACATGTACTCTCTTCAAAAATTGATTAATGCATGCATTTGAGTTGAGTCCTATGCTTCTCTCTTGATTTTCATTAAAGTTGTGTATTAATGTCTCAATGTGTGTATAAAGAATTAATCGCTCTATAATCGCTTAACTACCTATTATGTGTTTATTTATGGTGTTGTGTGCATGATTAGATTAGTGTGTAAATTAGAATTTGGTATACATCACTCTAATTATAACCCATGAGCTTAGGTGAGCTCATGTTTAGGATGTGCCTACAAGGAATAGTAGGGAATGCAACGAAGAGCATTGCATGATTAGCATAAGGTGTAACATTTAATGGCCTAAAATCTTATGTGTAGCGGAAATTAGCATGAACATAGTGAGCATTTCATTAGAGTTGATTCCTAATGAGAATTACAAGAGTGCTTGGGTGGAGAGAGCAACAAAAATCATAACACCTAGTTAGATAGCATCGACAATACTTTCAAAAGAGAGAGCAATTAAGCTATTGACAACAGTTGAGGACCGGATTTGCATGGAGCCGGTCCCCCCTCCAAAAGGCTTTGTATTATGGTTTCTCCCATCAAGAGAGACATTGTACAATACAATTCTTTGTGTTCCTTCAAGACGAGCTAGTGCAATGAAGATGGAAGCTTCATACACCAAGCAAAACACTTAATCAAACACAACTTGAATTATCCCCGTTCTCAGACCCAAGACCTCACACACCTTCGAAGATGGTGAGAGCTAGCAGGGTATGAGAGTAGATTGAGAGGAAAAAGAAGTATCTTACGAGAAAGAAGTACATCTCCTCACATAATCACTCATATTAGCATAGCTTAGCTTAGTAATTAGCTTGGTAGAGAAGATGAGCATGCATTGAAGCTTGGCTCTTGGTTGGATTTGCATCCACATGCCAAGAGAGTGTTGATGTAGGCTTCTATCTCACAAGCTTGGAGTAGGTGATGAGCTCTCCATTAAAGCTTGGGAGGAGATAGAGTATTTTCCCTTCACACATGGTCAAGTGTGAGAGTGTGTGTGTCAATGCCAAGCAAAAATCAGCCCCCTCTCTCTCTTGGGCGAGCCCTAGCTGCTAAGTTAGTCTGGCTTTTGCCTCATTGGACCTCCCCAGGTCAAGCCAATAGGGATTAAGCAGCATAAGTGATAGCCTTCTGACATGTGTCCCCCTTTCCCCTTTTGTGAGAGCTTTAGATAATTAAATAATTAAACTAAACTCTCATTGGACCCCTTTGCCTCCTGGCCAATAGGAATCAGGCAAGCCATGGGGCTCCTGAATGCTCATTGGACCCCTTGGGAGACTGCCCAATAGTCTTTTAGGACACTTAATTCTTATTGGTTTCTTTTATTAAATGTTTTTAAATTAATTAAACTAGATTTACTCTAGCCTAATTCTCATTGGTCCACTTCAAGGGTCTTCCAATAGGAATTGGGCATACCTTGTGGGCATCTGGCCTAGGGAGCTGACATGTGTCCCTCATTCCCTTTGTGTAAAGGGAGCCTGTGTGTGTGTGTGTGGCTTTCTCTCTCATCCCCTAGCTTTGGGGCTCGCCCCCTCCCATGTAGGGATTTAGAAAGACTTTTTGGGCACACACTAAGCATCCAATTTTCCCTAAGGTTGACCTTTGGACACAACCTTTGAATTTTGGAACCTTAGCATTTTGGAAGTTTTAATGGGCTGAACCTTAGGGTCTTTTTAGCCCGTTGTTTCACATGGCTCTTTTGCAGATGGCCCCCCCTTTGGATCCCTATTTTCCCTCCTTTGGATCCCTACTGTGGCCGGTCTGCTAACTTAACCAATATTCTAGCTTTTTCTCCCTTGGCACTTCCCCACATTAAATGATCAGTTTAATATGAGAAAATCATTTAGGAGAATTAGATATTGATTATTATAGGTCGATCCTTGTAGTTTATCAAATAGGTCTTCTACCCGTGGAACGGGAAACCTATTCTTGATAGTGATCCTATTTAGTGCTCTATAGTCGACACACATACGATATGTGCCGTCTTTCTTTTGCACTAATAGCACAGGTGAGCAAAATGGAGATGAGCTAGGCCTAACCATGCCCTTCTCAATTAACTCATGCACTTGCCGCATAATCTCCTCTTGTTGAGCTTGAGAAACTCTATAAGGAGGTTTGTTAGGCGGTGAACTTCCTGGAAGAAGTTCAATTGCATGGTCGTCATTACCTCGTTTAGGAGGTAGCTCAGAAGGGATGTCGTCAATAAAGACATCTTGAAACCCCTTGAGAAAATTGGATAACTCTAATTCCTTTTGGTTGCTTTTATTTTCTTTTGCTAAAGCATTAGGTTCATTTTGAGAATCTTTAACAAAAATCATGTACACGGAAATAGAGCTCTTTATTGACTTGTTGAAAGCTGGTGTATGTACAATGGGGATGGTGTTACCCATCTCCCTAGCATCTATATACATGTCCTTTTCCCTGAACTTAAAGGAGATTCTCCTTTCAGGAAATTTAACATGGGCAGCCAGACGGTCAAACCATGGTGCCCCTAGGATTACATCCTCATGCTTGAGAGGAGAGATAAAGAAATCCTCTTTGTCCACATAGCCTTGGACATGAAGCCTCAATTTCCCGATTAAGGGAGTGACTGAAGCTTCTTGCCCCTTGAAGGCACTGTCTGCGGGTAGGATATCTCCCATCTCGTAGGATTGTATGCCTAGCTTGGTGGCTAACTCCATAGATATGAAATTGTGAGTAGAACCAGGGTCAAAGAGAATAAAAGCATCATGTTCTCTTACCTTTCCCCAAGCATGGCATAGAGGAGATCCTTTGTGGTGAGTTTGGTGAATCTCCTCCTCTTGGATTTCAACCAAAGAAGCTCTAGGAGGATCTTGGCGGTTGTTCTTTTGGGGACAAGCGCGGTACGCATGCCCTTGTTCGCCGCACTTGAAACACCGGTTATCTTTACGATAACGCTCAAGCTCTTCAGGAGAGAGTTTATTCTTTCCTTTGTAAACTCCCTTCTCTTTAGCTTTGTTGGAATTGCCCTTAGGAGACTTTTGGACATTGTCCTTCCCCTTAGGCTCATTGGAACCTTTGTTTTCCGGGGGCTTATTATTTCTTTTACCCCCCGTTTGGAAATTGATTCGCGAGGCCACCATAGTATGGTGTATTACCGCCGATATGGTACGTGGCCTTTGGGAGTTGACATACTCCGCCATTTCTTCGGTTAAGCCCGCACAAAATTGTTGCTTTTGCTCTCCAAAATCCAACTTTTTGAAGACAGTGGCTTTGAGTTGTAGGTCCCAAAACTTGTCTACATATTTGTGGATGGATTCATTGGGAGAGAGCTTTAAGCTTCGCCATTCGGTGAGTACTTTGTCTTTGGCATCGGTGGCCAAAAACTGCTTCATAATGGAAGCTCTTAAAGCCTTCCATGTTCGTGGAGCTTCACCGTTGGCTCGTAGGCTAGACCACCATTGTCTGGCGGACTTTTGAAAGTGCATAGCTACATGGCGTAGCTTAGAGGACTCCGTGAAGCCCTCATCTCCAAACGCCGCATCGAATTGCTGGATAAAGGCCAAAACTTTGTCTGTAGCACCGAAGGTGCCATCATAGGTAAGGAAAGAGATGCTCTTCCCTCCCTCTTTGAATTTCTTCAGCTTGGACGACCTCTTCCATGCGGCATAGGATTTCCTATGGCCTCTTCTTTTTGATGGTTCAAAAGTTGCACCATCACTTTCTTCAGAAGATGAAGAATTTGAAGAAGGTGGAGAAGAGGGTGACCTCTTTCTCGCCTTTTTCTTGTCTTGATCTTTGTCGTCTTCACCATAGCTTTCATAAGAGGAAGAGGATAAAGAAGATGGAGAAGAGGGTGTCCTCTTTCTCGCCTTTTTCTTCTCTTGCTTTTTATCATCCCTCTTTGAATTATGGCGTGGAGAAGAGTGTGATGGTCTTCTCCGCTTTGGTGGTGATGGAGAGCGTTTAGCCCGCCGTCTTCGTGGAGCCATCTCCGCCGAGGTGGGGGGAGACTCGCTTCTTTCTCGTTCCTTCGGTGGAGGCTCTTGAGTTCTCCTTTGGGAAGGAGATGCATCATCAAGAAGTAAGTTCTTGAGCCCTTCATATGGATTCTCTTCTTCTTCCCGAATCGGAGAGAGACCTCTTTTGGTAGTCTCACAAGGAGGCTTCCTAGGTGTTCTCTCGTCATGGTGATGAGCTTGGAGAATCCCGTGAGCACGGAGCTGCCGTTGCACTTCACTTTGGAGAGATGGATTGCCCATGGCTTGTTGAAGCCTAGAAACAAGATAATTAACAAGCATTGAAGCATCATTAGTAGCTTGCTCATGAGCAAAATCAAAGTTATCAACATTAATTTCACTCTCTTTAATATTGTAAGCCATTCTAACAACTTTTAGGTGTAAAATTTTTAGGTGTACTTTGGCACTTCAAGCCCTAGTTGCTACTCCTCTTTACCCCTTTAGAAAAAGCACTCAAGCTACTGTACCCGCGGCTCGAATACCATTAATTGCAAGGAATAGAAGAGAGGGTCTTTCGACACCAAAACAGCACCGGCTCCTGTCAAGCTTCTAATAGCTCAATAGTGGTTAAGCCGTAGGCAAGCCCCGTAGGACTCCACTATTAAGACCATAGCTCTCGACGGTGATGCCCCGTTAACTGCACAAAGGCAGGCGCACTGCAAGGCTGAAAAATCCCTATTCTACTTACTCACAGGCAATTAATAATACCAACCATTTGTAGCTAGCTTGAGGACCTCCCTTCTTGAGCAAGAAAAGAGAAACCTTGAGCTCTGATACCAATGTAACATTTAATGGCCTAAAATCTTATGTGTAGCGGAAATTAGCATGAACATAGTGAGCATTTCATTAGAGTTGATTCCTAATGAGAATTTTAAGAGTGCTTGGGTGGAGAGAGCAACAAAAAGCATAACACCTAGTTAGATAGCATCGACAATACTTTCAAAAGAGAGAGCAATTAAGCTATTGACAACAGTTGAGGACCGGATTTGCATGGAGCCGGTCCCCCCTCCAAAAGGCTTTGTATTATGGTTTCTCCCATCAAGAGAGACATTGTACAATACAATTCTTTGTGTTCCTTCAAGACGAGCTAGTGCAATGAAGATGGAAGCTTCATACACCAAGCAAAACACTTAATCAAACACAACTTGAATTATCCCCGTTCTCAGACCCAAGACCTCACACACCTTCGAAGATGGTGAGAGCTAGCAGGGTATGAGAGTAGATTGAGAGGAAAAAGAAGTATCTTACGAGAAAGAAGTACATCTCCTCACATAATCACTCATATTAGCATAGCTTAGCTTAGTAATTAGCTTGGTAGAGAAGATGAGCATGCATTGAAGCTTGGCTCTTGGTTGGATTTGCATCCACATGCCAAGAGAGTGTTGATGTAGGCTTCTATCTCACAAGCTTGGAGTAGGTGATGAGCTCTCCATTAAAGCTTGGGAGGAGATAGAGTATTTTCCCTTCACACATGGTCAAGTGTGAGAGTGTGTGTGTCAATGCCAAGCAAAAATCAGCCCCCTCTCTCTCTTGGGCGAGCCCTAGCTGCTAAGTTAGTCTGGCTTTTGCCTCATTGGACCTCCCCAGGTCAAGCCAATAGGGATTAAGCAGCATAAGTGATAGCCTTCTGACATGTGTCCCCCTTTCCCCTTTTGTGAGAGCTTTAGATAATTAAATAATTAAACTAAACTCTCATTGGACCCCTTTGCCTCCTGGCCAATAGGAATCAGGCAAGCCATGGGGCTCCTGAATGCTCATTGGACCCCTTGGGAGACTGCCCAATAGTCTTCTAGGACACTTAATTCTTATTGGTTTCTTTTATTAAATGTTTTTAAATTAATTAAACTAGATTTACTCTAGCCTAATTCTCATTGGTCCACTTCAAGGGTCTTCCAATAGGAATTGGGCATACCTTGTGGGCATCTGGCCTAGGGAGCTGACATGTGTCCCTCATTCCCTTTGTGTAAAGGGAGCCTGTGTGTGTGTGTGTGGCTTTCTCTCTCATCCCCTAGCTTTGGGGCTCGCCCCCTCCCATGTAGGGATTTAGAAAGACTTTTTGGGCACACACTAAGCATCCAATTTTCCCTAAGGTTGACCTTTGGACACAACCTTTGAATTTTGGAACCTTAGCATTTTGGAAGTCTTAATGGGCTGAACCTTAGGGTCTTTTTAGCCCGTTGTTTCACATGGCTCTTTTGCAGATGGCCCCCCCTTTGGATCCCTATTTTCCCTCCTTTGGATCCCTACTGTGGCCGGTCTGCTAACTTAACCAATATTCTAGCTTTTTCTCCCTTGGCACTTCCCCACATTAAATGATCAGTTTAATATGAGAAAATCATTTAGGAGAATTAGATATTGATTATTATGACATAAGGGTTAACGTGAGTGTCACCACTAATCCATTTCATTAGATTTATCTTCTTCCTATTCTACATGGCCTTTCATGATTTCCCCACTCTTTTCTTACTCATTACTCTCAAACACTCACCCATGTGACGCTTCCATGCCCTAGCCTGGTCGTTGGCATCCATGGATTGATAATTTTGTTGATTCATTGAAACTATGCTACAAGGGAGCCAACCAACATTCAGAATGCAATCACTCCTTTTGTGGTAGATACACATTGTCAATGAAGGTTATTAATGGAGAGAAATTCATATTATTAGACATTCCAATGGGAGTCCATGGAGCTTTTGAATAGAGATGGATTCCATGACTTTTGAATAGAGATGGATTCTATGTAACTTTTTAGTAGAGATGGATCCTATGTAACCTTTTTGGCTCAATGATTACCTATCAATGCTTCTTTAAAGAAATGTCCATCTTTTCTCTTTGGAGGTGTGTAGGTCTTGATAAGGGTTTTAAACTTGAGAAGGTTTTCTTTTCCAGATATGAATTTCTTCCTAAAGACTCTATTCTTGTGTTTGCAAAGTTTGGGATGCATGGACATAGCATAAAGAAAAAATAATTTTTCTATAAGAAAAAGATAAGTCGATAACTTTTGCTCAGAGACTATGTCTTCTTTAGCATATCAATGCACACCATAATTTCTAACAAGGTTAAGAGCACATAAGACTAGTAAATCATGTATAAACTAATGATAATTTTCTAACAAGGTTAAGAGCACATAATTTCTAACAAGGGTAAGAGCACATAAGACTAGAAAATCATGTATAAACTAATGATAATTTTCAAGTCAAAAGAAATTTAAAAAAAGGATGATCAAGGAACAAATTTATGATGACTTTCGAATATCCCAACGTAATGTATAGATATGGATTAATCTAAGGCCATAAGTCTATAGATTTATCTATTAGGTTGCATTAGGTTTTAGTCTCTCTCTCTCTCTCTCTCTCTCTCTCTCTCTCTCTCTATCTATCTCTTTGAAAAATGGTAGGGTGAACTCTTACATGAAAGATATAGACAATTGAAATGTGCCACATTAGAATTCAAGCATAGACTCATTCCTAAGTCCATTTGGGAACCCACAATCCAATCCAAACAAGTCTTTCTATTATGACTCATCCTCGACAAGGTCATCTAGACAACAGGTAAGGCTAGAAGACTAGTAGTAGACAATGTCTCCAAAGGGTCCACCTCAAAATATTTAATTGTAGCACCTAAGTTCATTCGAAGGGTTTTTTTTTATTTTGAAGAATTACTGTAATTACATGTACAAGAGGGCTGAAAAATGGAAACTTCTAAATGAAGGGGTCGTTTTATTCATGGCAAAAAGTGTGTGTGTGTGTGTGTAGAGGGAGTGCCAATTTCACATAGTTGCAAAAACGCATGCATAATTGCACAAGCTATCGGGAATAAGTAGTATTAAATGGCTCAAGATGATTGCAACTTTTATCAAAAAGGTGTTGTTGCAAGCAACAACATGGCTTGCTAGAATTGGGCAACACAAATCACCTCTTTTGCTCTCCCATGTGCATTACGAGCCCCATTGTGCAGTCTTTCCCTATGCAATCAAATTGGAGGCACCCAGGTGTCTATAGTTCATGTAATCAGGGTTTTATGCGACCACCATGAGGATCCCACCATCCCAGTTTTGTGTTAATCAAATGACAATGTTAGGATTTGAAGGGCTTCTTATTCTTTTAAAAGATAGGAACTAGGAAATGCTATCCTTCCCTATGAAAGGGAATATTTTCATTTGGCTCCATTATTTATCCCTTTTTACTCAAAGTTTTTTTAGATTCCTTAGCACTGTAAGGACTTTTATAAAATTATAGCTCATTGAAAATTTAAAATGTAGCTCTACTCCCTCATATGCACATTTTTTACATTTACCATCTATAGATTCACGGACTTTTTACGAGTTCCAAATTTATATACTATTTTAGTCTATGTGTCTTGGACGGTCGGCCATTCATTTTTTAAACCCTAGGCATATAAGTGATTGTAGATCATGTGAAAGGAGAGAGATTATTTTGAGAGAAGATATAAATTAGAGAAGGAGAAGAAGGAAGCTATGGAGTTGGAGGCTTGGAGCAACATGTACTCTCTTCACAAATCTGTTAATGCATGCATTGAGTTTCAGTCCTATGGTTCTAGCTTGGTTTTTATAAAAGTTGTGTATTAATGTCTTGATGTGTGTGTATTAAGAACTAGTCGCTCTATGAATGCTTAATTACCTATTCTGTGTCTATTTATGGTGTTGTGTGCATGATTAGATTAGTGTGTAGATAGGCATGTGTAGATTAGTGTGTAGATGTGGCGATCGAAAAAGGGTCAAAAAGTGGCAAGTCGGTTGCTCTTAATTAGTCAATAGTCGATGACCGAATTCAATGGCCAGTGGCTGATTTCAAGGCAGACTTGTCTTCTCAAGGGCGACCACACATGGGCACATTGGAAAGTCCAACTTGGACATGTCTCTACAAGGGCATGAGAATTGCTACCTTCCTGATTTCTTTATTTTGTGGGAGCATTCTTCCTCAAGTGTCCACTACGACATGGCTTTGTCAAGGACAACA
This sequence comes from Adiantum capillus-veneris, assembly GCF_014529385.1. NCBI lineage: Eukaryota > Viridiplantae > Streptophyta > Polypodiopsida > Polypodiales > Pteridaceae > Adiantum > Adiantum capillus-veneris. The sequence continues at coordinate 142,823,189 of NC_140953.1, read as the reverse complement.
AAGCTTAGGAAGGGGGGAATGTTGGAAGCATCTAACACTAGCATCCATTTTCAACTTCTTCATATGCACATTTTTTCATTTACCATGTATAGATTCACTAACTTTTTACGAGTTCCAAATTGCATCTACTATTTTACTCTATGTGCCTTGGATGACTGGCCATTCATTTTAAACACCCTAGGCATACAAGTGAATTGTAGATCATCTGAAAGGGGAAGGACCATTTTGTGAGAAAACCTAGATTAGAGCAGGAGAAGAAGGAGGCTATGGAGGTGGAGTCTTGGAGCCACATGTACTCTCTTCAAAAATTGATTAATGCATGCATTTAAGTTGAGTCCTATGCTTCTCTCTTGATTTTCATTAAAGATGTGTATTAATGTCTCAATGTGTGTATAAAGAACTAATTTGGTCTACAATTGCTTAACTACCTATTATGTGTTCATTTGTGGTGTTGTGTGCATGATTAGATTAGTGTGTAAATTAGAATTTGGTATACATCACTCTAATCATAACCCATGAGCTTAGGTGAGCTCATGTTTAGGATGTGCCTACAAGGAATAGTAGGGAATGCAACGAAGACCATTGCATGATTAGCATAAGGGTTAACGTGTGTGTCACCACTAATCCATCTCATTAGCTTTCTCTTCTTCCTATTTTAGATGGTGTTTCATGATTTCCCCACTCTTTTCTTACTCATTACTCTCACACACTCACCCATGTGATGCTTCCATGCCCTAGCCTGGTCGTTGGCATCCATGGATTGATAATTTTGTTGATTCATTGAAACTATGCTACAAGGGAGCCAACCAACATTCAGAATGCAATCACTTCTTTTGTGGTAGATACACATTGTCAATGAAGGTTATTAATGGAGAGAAATTCATATTATTAGGCATTCCAATGGGATTCCATGGAGCTTTTGAATAGAGATGGATTCCATGGCTTTTGAATAGAGATGGATTCTATGTAACTTTTGAGTAGAGATGGATCCTATGTAACCTTTTTGGCTCAATGATTACCTATCAATGCTTCTTAAAAGAAATGTCCATCTTTTCTCTTTTGAGGTGTGTAGGTCTTGATAAGGGTTTTAAACTTGAGAAGGTTTTCTTTTCCAGATATGAATTTCTTCCTAAAGACTCTACTCTTGTGTTTGCAAAGTTTGGGATGCATGGACATAGCTTAAAGAAAAAAAAAATTCTATAAGAAAAAGAGAAGTCGATAACTTTTGCCTTAGTGACTATGTCTTCTTTAGTAGATCAATGCACACCATAACAGTGTTGTTTTTTGCATAACAGGTGCCTTATAGTCTTCTACGGTTTGTGCTATATAGCACATGTTGTTCCCGCTCTGTTTCTCTTATTTTCGAGCAGTTTTCACATTAGGTGCAACATTTACCATGGCTGACAACAATAACACAGATGTGTTCAAGATGTTTGCTGCTGAGAACAGGTTGGATGGGGACAACTACCCTATGTGGGCTTATATGATGCAACATGTACTTGTGTCAAAGGGTGTATGGAACATTGTGCAGGGCATTGATGTACGTCCTGGTTCTAAGGATGTACGCGATGTTGAGGATGTTGCAGGTCTTGCTGCAAGGCATTAGGAAAGAAATGGACTCATTTTCGGGCCTTTTAGCTCTAGTGAGAGAATGCTCCTTAGCCAATAGGAAGAAGGCTAACGTTACGTAGAAAAGCCTTTTTTCTCACTTTTGAAAATGCTTATGAAATCCATTTTGGTGAAATTGTCATTGTCACCTGAAAAGTAAGGTGCCTAATAGTGACATTTTGCACAAGCGCGGAGCGCTTTTTTATGACCCGCTGTTGCTATCTCACACAAGCGTCAATCACCTTTTTCTGAGGTACTCGCAATTCAAATTCGAACGGGTCATACTTGATAGCGATTGATAGGTACTATTTAAAACTCTAAAGAGGTCGGAACTAAGCGAATAGAGGCCCATGAGGGGTCTCTGGGGCCTCTATTCGCTTGGTTCTGACCTCATGAGGCCCTAAGCTTAAAAAAATTGTATCTTGAGCTAGAGACATTGGATTTCAGTGTTTTCAAGTGCTATCGTAAGGTTTTTGGACGTTCCAGATGCATCCATGGTGTTCTTTTTGTATTTTGAAAACATCTTTTATGTTTTTTCTCTTATCGCACATCACATCACTCATTAAGATTCACGAACACGGATTTTTGTGCACATTAGTTGGGCTCTCGAAAAGCATTTTGTATAAGCATGCATTTAAGTGATCGAGCAAACTTCTACATATGTACTATGACAAAAAGAATTCCAAAATCCTACTTTTGTATTTTTTAGGATTACCTCTCTCTATGCTGAGTTGGCATTTCTTACAGGGCCCAAAATTGAGTCCAAGTTTCTCCTAATGATTGCTGTTGTTAGAGTTGTTTTGCCTACGTCAGAACAAGCTCGTTGGGATGTTAGTGATGCGTAGGCTCATGCATTGAACTGTGAAAACAGTCGAGAATTTTCTCTATGGCACAATTTTTGGAACCGCCAACATCGCCAAATAGCCATGTGCAAGGCGCATCATCTGTGCTTCTTCTCGCCCAAATCTCTACATCATAGCTTGAGAAATTCCCTGCACAATCTCGATGTCTCTATGCTGGCTCCTCTATCCTACAAGAGGGCAGTTTGTAAAGGGCTTGTCTCAGCTTTTGCCTCTCTGTGTTGATAGGAGTGACATTGCAATCCCTCTTTCTCACAGTATAGTGAACTAGGAGTGTATTAAAGCCAACCTTGGTCCCGATATCTATTTTTGTTTTTGGAATGGAGCAAGTGCTTGGGGCTCATTTCTATTTTTGTTTAGGTGGTGCAAGTGTTTGGGGTTCATTTCTATTGTTTGGAATAGAGCGATCCTCATCACTACACTAACATACTTGTATTTTACAACGTTGCTTCAGACTGAAAAGATGATTTTCGAGAGATTGGTTATTTTTTGTGTTTTTTCTTTGCCTACATATCACTTTTGCACCTTGTTATCTAAATGTTTAATTGATTTCAATATAATAAGAACCTAACATTTTATGTATGCTAGACAACTTGTGAAGGTATTAATGCTTGCTCCAAAACCATCAATGAAGCACATCCCCTTAAAGACATAGGCCATGAGAATGCCACAAAATTCTTGAGAGAGTTACTAGGTGGTGTAGCCAATGCAAAGCGGGTGCAAAGAGACCTGGAATACCAACTCCAAGTGTTGTGACTTCAGAGCATCCCTTTAATGCTGCCTCTACACAGGGCAGAAAAAATAGTGGTGCACCCTCCATGGAGGCTACTACACCCCCACGAAGAGTTAGTACTCAAGGTAGGTTGCCTGAGTACCATTTTGGGATATCTAGAGCAAGACAAATGAGTCTCAAGCGGAGCTTTTGATCAATTGCAACTGAGGAGACATATTCTTCTCTTGCACAAGATAGGCCTTAGTATAGAATTCTAGGTTTGAGACCTTAGTATAGAATTTCTTTTCATTTGTATTTAGGTAATAAAAATTTCCCTTCTATGCTGACACACCTTTCCAAGTCATAGTGATTTGCCCCAGGATTTTGCAGCATAGATGGACTTGAGCTTGCATGGAGCATGGATATATCAAACTTTAATATTGCATGCTTATTTACACAGCTATCAAGGAGATGCATCACATACCTCCAAGTGTACTACTTTGTATGCTTCAAGTTTATGGACATTTATATTTGGTGATTGTGGTTTTTCATGGTTTGATGAGTGCATTTAATTATGTTTTGTTATCTTCCATTAAATATTTATAAACATGTCCTTGCTTTAGTTAGTTAACCTAGAGATAAGTCTTATTGATGATCCTTGAAGTTAGTAGGCCATGACTTTAGGTTAACACATTTACTTGACTGCTAGTTCTAGTTGGTAAACTATATGAACGTTTGAGACCTTAGGAGTTTTTTATGCATAGGAAGGCTTGCTCACTCAAATAACAAAGAAAATTAGTGAGAACACAAAGGAAATGGAAGAAAAAACAAAAGTGTCACAAGTGTAAAAGTTTAATCCCGGTTTAGATTTGGCATTGGCCACATCTTTTCCCAAGTGCGAAAGGACATGAGGTACGCTTTTCTTTGAGAAACAATAAGCCTTGGGCATACAAAATAAGCACACACATCAAAGGATTTTAAATTCATGGTGGTGTAAAAAAAAGATAAATAAAAAAAAGAGAAAAAGAAAAGTCAAGAAAAATGAAATGAAATAGACTTCCATTGACCTTGAAGAGAATTCAAGATTTTTTTAAAAGTTGTGAGAGTTAGTTAGTTGATCTAAGGTGAAACACATAATTAGGAGATTGAGGTTGCTACCTTCCTGATTTCTTTATTTTGTGGGAGCATTCTTCCTCAAGTGTCCACTACGACATGGCTTTGTCAAGGACAACAAAGCTTAGGAAGGGGGGAATGTTGGAAGCATCCAACACTACCATCCATTTTCAACTTCTTCATGTGCACATTTTTTTCATTTACCATGTATAGATTCACTAACTTTTTACGAGTTCCAAATTGCATCTACTATTTTACTCTATGTGCCTTGGACGACTGGCCATTCATTTTAAACACCCTAGGCATACAACTGAATTGTAGATCATCTGAAAGGGGAAGGACCATTTTGTGAGAAAACCTATATTAGAGCAGGAGAAGAAGGAGGCTATGGAGGTGGAGGCTTGGAGCCACATGTACTCTCTTCAAAAATTGATTAATGCATGCATTTGAGTTGAGTCCTATGCTTCTCTCTTGATTTTCATTAAAGTTGTGTATTAATGTCTCAATGTGTGTATAAAGAATTAATCGCTCTATAATCGCTTAACTACCTATTATGTGTTTATTTATGGTGTTGTGTGCATGATTAGATTAGTGTGTAAATTAGAATTTGGTATACATCACTCTAATCATAACCCATGAGCTTAGGTGAGCTCATGTTTAGGATGTGCCTACAAGGAATAGTAGGGAATGCAACGAAGAGCATTGCATGATTAGCATAAGGGTTAACGTGAGTATCACCACTAATCCATTTCATTAGCTTTCTCTTCTTCCTATTCTACATGGCCTTTCATGATTTCCCCACTCTTTTCTTACTCATTACTCTCACACACTCACCCATGTGATGCTTCCATGCCCTAGCCTGGTCGTTGGCATCCATGGATTGATAATTTTGTTGATTCATTGAAACTATGCTACAAGGGAGCCAACCAACATTCAGAATGCAATCACTCCTTTTGTGGTAGATACACATTGTCAATGAAGGTTATTAATGGAGAGAAATTCATATTATTAGGCATTCCAATGGGATTCCATGGAGCTTTTGAATAGAGATGGATTCCATGACTTTGGAATAGAGATGGATTCTATGTAACTTTTGAGTAGAGATGGATCCTATGTAACCTTTTTGGCTAAACGATTACCTATCAATGTTTCTTAAAAGAAATGTCCATCTTTCGTCTTTGGAGGTGTGTAGGTCTTGATAAGGATTTTAAACTTGAGAAGGTTTTCTTTTCCAGATATGAATTTCTTCCTAAAGACTCTACTCTTGTGTTTGCAAAGTTTGGGATGCATGGACATAGCTTAAAGAAAGAAGAAAATTCTATAAGAAAAAGATAAGTCGATAACTTTTGCCTTAGTTACTATGTCTTCTTTAGCAGATCAATGGACACTAAACAGTGTTGTTTTTTGCATAACAGGTGCCTTATAGTCTTCTACGGTTTGTGCTATATAGCAAATGTTGTTCCCGCTCCGTTTCTCCTATTTTCGAGCAGTTTTCACATTAGGTGCAACATTTACCATGGCTGACAACAACAACACACACGTGTTTAAGATGTTTGCTGCTGAGAACAGGTTGGATGGGGACAACTACCCTATGTGGGCTTATATGATGCAACATGTACTTGTGTTAAAGGGTGTCTGGAACATTGTGCAGGGCATTGATGTACATCCTGGTTCTGAGGATGTAGGCGATGTTGAGGATGTTGCAGGTCTTGCTGCAAGGATTGCTGCTATTAGAGTTGTTTTGCCTACGGCAGAACAAGCTCGTTGGGATGTTAAGGATGCGTAGGCTCATGCATTGATTGCGTTGTCTGTGAAGCGCACCATTGTTCCTCACATCCATTCAGCAAAATCTGCAAAACAGGCTTTGGATATTCTAGCAGGCCTTTATGCAAGCCGTAATGAGGCTAAAATTGCTTTGTTGCGTAAAGAGCTGGAGTCAAAGATTATGCATGAGGAAGATGATATGGAAACTTTCCTTGCTAGTGTCAAGGATATCAATGAGCAGCTTATTTCTGTAGGTGAAGTCATTTTAGACAGTTCCCTTGTGCAGAGTGTTCTTGATGCCTTACCAGATTCTTACCAGACTTTTGCTAGTACCTGGAGACTTATGACCCAAGGAAACCCATAAGTTGTCAAGTTTGATGCATTATGCACATTGCTGTTGCAAGAGTCACTTTCCAAAAAAACAGGACTAGACAGCGTGCAATTTAACAGGCTTTTATTGCTTCTGAAAGAAAGGGTGGTAACAGCAATGCAGCCACTTCTTATGGTTTTGCTGCGAGTGGCAAAAATTACGTTTCTAATGCTTCTGTTGGCAGCAATTCGTTTGGAAATTTTGGTGATAAGGGCAAAAAGAAGATGCGTTGCCATTATTGTAAAGCTAATGATCACTTGATGAAGTCGTGTCCTAAGTTGAACGCCAAAGAGGCTAAGAAGAAAGAGGGTGGTTCCACTGCAAATGCTGGCTCCACTACAAATGCAGCCATTGTTGAGTCTTCTGTTAAAAGAGACTGTGATGCTGATGTCGATGCAGAATGGGCTTTTAGCGCAGAGTGCACTTACAATCTTGCTGTCCATGATGCATTCTTGTCAGTTGCTGCAGATTCATATGTGTGGTATTTCGACGGTGGTGCTACAAAGCACATTACATCACATCTTGAATTGTTTACCTCTCTCGAGTCTGTCCCTCATGGGAATTCAGTCACTTGTGCAAACAATGCCTCTTATGCAGTTCAGGGAGTTGGAAAGATTGTGCTTATTGCTGCAAATGGCAGTTCCTTTACACTTGTTGATGCACTTTATGTACCTGGGATCAAGAAGAATCTCTTGTCTGTATCCGCACTTACTAGACTTGGACTTGTAGTCAAATTTGTGGATGACAGATGTATCGTTTATGATCTCAGTTTTGGTGATGAAATTGTTGCATCTGGCATAGGTTATGCACATAAAAAAGGCATAGGTTATGAAGAGACTTTTGCTCCCACTTGTTGTATGACTACTGTGCGTTTTCTATGTGCATTGGCAGCTCATTTTGGTTGGGATGTACATCAATCAGACATTGTTAGTGCTTTCTTGAATGGTGACATATTTGAGGAAGTTTATGTCACGCAGCCTCGCGGTTTTGTCATAAAAGGACAAGAGGACAAAGTGTGCAGATGTAAGAAGGCTTTGTATGGGTTGAAGCAATCTCCTCGTGCTTGGTATGAGAAAGCTGACACTCATTTGGTTAAACGAGGCTTTCGTAACAGTCCAGCAGAAAGCACATTGTATGTAAAGCGTGAGGGTGATGTACTTCTCATTGTGGTTCTTTATGTCAATGATTTGCTGCTCATTGGACCAAATGAGAGACATATTGCTGAATTTAAGGCTGATTTGAATGCCACTTTCAAGGTGAAAGATTTGGGGCTGTTGCATCATTACTTGGGTATACAGTTTAAGCAGTGTGATGGTGGTATTGCCTTGTGTCAGAAAAGTTACATAGAGACATTGATATGTAAGTTTGGACTTGAGGATTTCAAACCTATTGCCACTCCCATGGAAACACGTTTGAAGTTGAGGCTACATGATGCTGGCGATCCTGTTGATGTCACTCTTTACCAAACTGCTGTTGGCTGCCTCATTTATGTATGCAACACGAGGCCAGATATTCAGTTTGCAGTCTCACATGTCAGCAGATTTATGCATAGCCCAGGGTCTAAGCATTGGCAGGATGTCAAAAGGATTTTCCGCTACCTTAGTGGCACTTTACATCTTGGCTTGCTTTATCCCAAGGTGGGATCATTGCCGCCAAACTTACATGATTTTTCGGACTTCGATTGGGCTAGTTGTTTTGACACGCGAGTGTCCACAAGTGGTTTTTGTTTCATGCTTGGAAGTTCATGTATATCATGGTTGAGCAAGAAGCAACCTACTGTGGCCACTTCAAGTTGTGAGATTGAGTACAGGGAAGTCTTCACAGCTACGGTTGAGTGTGTATGGCTTAGATGCCTTATGGATGATTTGGGCGTTGGACAGGACACTGCCAACACTATCTACACTGACAAATAAAGCGCATTGGCAGTTGCAAGGAACCCAATTTTTCATGCTCGCACAAAGCACATTGAGTTGAATTACCATTATGTCAGGGAGAGGCTCTCAACAAGAGAGATCAGCTTGGCTTATGTGCCAACACAGGACAACCTTGAATATCTTCTTACAAAGGCATTGTCTCGTGAGAAGCTTGAAGCTTTCCTCAAAGCTTTGGGCTTACTCCCCTTTGTGGACTGATCATGTGTGGTAGTGATGTGTGTGAACACAATAGGACCGCCGGGGCATTTTTTCCCTCTTTAGGAGGTTTTTCCCCCCGAGCATTGTATATACGCCCATCACTCTAGGGCTATCTATCTTTCCATTGCACACTAAGTAACACACTCTCTATTGTGTGCCTTGAGCTTCCTTCGTCTTCTCCAAGCTATGTGCGTTTCTCTGCAACCCTAATTCCAACAGTGACCACAATGAGGGTCCTACCATCCCAGTTTTGTGTTCATCAAATGACAATGTTAGGATTTGAAGGGCTTCTTATTCTTTTAAAAGATAGGAATTAGGAAATGCTATCCTTCTCTATGAAAGGGAATATTTTCATTTGGCTCCATTATTTATCTCTTTTTACTCAAAGTTTTTTTAGATTCCCTAGCACTGTAAGGACTTTTATAAAATTCTAGCTCATTTCAAATTTAAAATGTAGCTCTACTCCCTCATATGCACATTTTTTTCATTTACCATCTATAGATTCACAGACTTTTTACGAGTTCCAAATTTATATACTATTTTACTCTATGTGTCTTGGACGGTCAGCCATTCATTTTTTAAACCCTAGGCATATAAGTGATTGTAGATCATGTGAAAGGAGAGAGATTATTTTGAGAGAAGATATAAATTAGAGAAGGAGAAGAAGGAAGCTATGGAGGTGGAGGCTTGGAGCAACATGTACTCTCTTCACAAATCTGTTAATGCACGCATTGAGTTTCAGTCCTATGGTTCTAGCTTGTTTTTTATAAAAGTTGTGTATTAATGTCCTGGTGTGTGTGTATTAAGAACTAATCACTCTATAAATGGTTAATTACCTATTATGTGTCTATTTATAGTGTTGTGTGTGTGATTAGATTAGTGTGTAGACTAAAATTTGTGCATATATCACTCTAATTGTTGTTAAGTATGGAGCTTGATTTACCCCTTGTAATTATTAGTATCAAGAACGCACATTTGTAAGGCCCCCGTTATGAGGAGAAGCCATGGTGCATGAAGAAAATCACTCGACGGAAAACCAAAAATCCACGCCCAGTATCAATCGAGCTTTGCTCGAGACTGCCTTCATCAAAATATTCCTTTTTGATGTAATATTATGATCGGACGGTGATTGAAAAAGGGTCGAAAAATGGCAGATCGGTTAGTCGTAATTAGTCAATGGTCAGTGGCCAAATTCAATGGCCAGTGGATGATTCAAGGCAGACTTGTCTTCTCAAGGGCGACCACATATGTGCGCATTGGAGAGTCCAACTTGGACTTGTCTACACAAGGGCGACTACACACGGCTGCCTCTCGTGAGAGAGGGCAACCCTTTTTGCCTATAAAAGGAGGTCTTTTCTACACACAAAACGCATTGTGGTGCATTGTGAAGTTGATGTGAGGTGGTGAGAATGAAACAAGGTGGGAGCTCCATTAAGGGTATAACCCCTTTGTAACCTACTTCTATTTTGAAGTACTAAATCCATTGACTGACTGCTTTCCCGTGGATGTAGCCCACATTGGGTGAACCACGTATATTGTGTGTGCTCTCCCTCTCTCTCTCTCTCTCTCTCTACTCTATAATCTCTCGTGTGTGAAAAATTGTCTCTCCATTAAGTAAGCTACTCTATCATCTACTTAGCTACATCCTATTTCCTAACAATCGTAACCCATGAGATTAGGTGAGCTCATGTTTAGGATGTGCCTACAAGGATAAGTAACAAAGAGCATTGCGTAATTAGCATAAGGGTTAACGTGTGTGTGACCACTAATCCCTTTCATTAGTTTTCTCTCCTATTCTTGATGGCCTCTCATTATTCCACACTCTTTTCTTACTCATTACTCGCACACACTCACCCACGTGATGCTTCCATGTCCTAGCTGGGTCGATGGCATCCATGGACTAAAATTTTTGTTGATTCATTGCAACTATGCTACAAGGGAACCAGTCAACATTAGGAATACAATCACTCCTCTGTAATAGATACACATTCTCAATGAAGGTTATTAATAGAGAGAAATTTATATTATTAGGCATTCTAATGGGATTCCATGTAGCTTTTGAATAGAGATGGATTCTATGTAACTTAACTAGAGATGGATTTTATGTAACTTTTTTGGCTCGAATGATTATCTAGCAATGCATCTTAAAAGAAATGTCCTTCTTTTCTCTCTAGAGGTGTATAGATCTTGATAATGGTTTTAACCTTGATAAAATTTTGTTTTCCAAATAAGAATTTGATCTTTCGAAAGACTCTACTCTTGTGTTTGCAAAGTTTGGGATGTATGGATAGCTCAAAGAAAAAATGGCTTTTCTATAAGAAATCGATAACTTTTGCCTTCTTTAGCAGATTAATGCATGCCATAACTTCTAACAAGGCTATAAGAACACATAAGACTAGTAAAGCATGTATAAACGAATAATTTTCAAGTCAAAAGAAATAGAAAAAGGATGATCAAGGAACAAATTTATGATGACTTTCGAATATCCCAACATAATATATATATATATATATATATATATATATATATATATATATATATATATATATATATATATATATATATATATATATATATATATATATATGTATGTATATATATATATATATATTATAGATTTACCTTCCAGGTTTCATTAAACACCATATTAGAAAGTTTGAAACTTTAGGGAAAAATTGAGAATCACCAATGTCTTGAAGATTTGGCCATAATATGGACAAATCTCAAACTATTTTTTGAGGCTAAAGAGGCTTCCACAAGGTAGTACTTGAAAAGCTATATTGAGCCATGCTCTCAAAACTTTGGCTAAGATTTAGACATGTGGTAAAATCTTAAGATTGGTTTGAAAGTGTGGCTATGTCAAGGGTGGAAGGCTCACATCCAATACAACCTGGATTGATACTTTAAGCAAGCCATTAGCTTTTTGAGCTCCTCCACCATGTCTAGTATGTTTGAAAAACTTGGTTCTTGATTGGTAGTGGTACTTCTCCATACCTTGAGTAGACCAGAATGACAAGCTTCCATATTTCTTTACAAAACAAGGAGTGCGCTTGTAGATAATATGCTGCACAAACAAGATAATTTCTTTATCCACTTGTGCAAGTATTGAAGAGAGTTAGTAGAATTAAAATTCATAATTATTACCATGTGGTGTGTGAAGTGATTTAAGCTCCAATAACTTTTTGTAGCTTTCTTAAATCTATTCCACTCTTAAGAGAAGTTGGAGAGGTCATTCTTTCCCTAATGATTTTTATGATAAGACAGGCAAATTGACCCCGATGGCCTCTACACTAGGACGATGCCTAGGGACCTCATCAGCGGGGGAAGATAGACACTTGGAGGCACCACCTAGTAGATGTGTGGCTAGGACGCACTATAGGGACTCAGAGAGTCACACACACACACACACACACACACACACACACACACACACACACACACACACACACACACACACACACACACGGCACACATATACAAGAGCTAGGATGCTCGTGCTCATCCAACAAAGCTAGTCAAATAGTACACACCGTCCACATACTAACGGCAAAAAAGAGTACGTGCACATGGAAATTGTGAGATAAGGAGGGAGATAGAGAGAAAGAGATCTCCAAACATTACATCAAATATCACACTAAAACTCCTGAGTCACAAACATCGAATACGTGTGTTCAAATTGACTGAATGGTATTTTACAGAGAAGAGAGCTCTTGTTGTTGCCCATCCATTCATGCTGGCATGCCCACAAGGATGCCATTTAGAACCCAAGAATTGGAATATTCCACACCACTTTACCAATGGTGCTAGCAAAGTGTGTGGCATATCATGCGGCTAAGACTATTGGTATGATTTGTGAGATACCATAACGGGAAGTGTGGTAGTATGTGTTAACTAATGGTTTGAACAAAGATTTTATGCTACTACATAAGGAGAGAGAGAGAGAGAGAGAGAGAGAGAGAGAGAGAGAGAGAGAGTGTGTGTTACCATATACATGTGGTAGTGATGTGTGTGAACACACTAGGACCGCTGGGGCATTTTTTCCCTCTTTAGGACGTTTTATCCCCCCGAGCACTATATATACGCCCATCACTCTAGGGCTATCTATCTTTCCGTTGCACACTAAGTAATACACTCTCCATTGTGTGCCTTGAGCTTCCTTTGTCTTCTCCAAGCTGTTTGCGATTCTCTGCAACCCTAATTCCAACAATTGGTATCAGAGCAAGTTGCGTCCTCCCGGGCTTAGTCGCCAGCAGCTGCTCCAGCACACGCCTACTCGCTTTCTCCAATTTCAGTGAGCTTTGGCGAGTGTTCGCATGTCAACAAATATTTCGGATGAGCTCGTAGAGCTCAGTCTGCTCAGATTTTCGACTCGGGCTCATTTCGACCTCCGTTTCCACTGCAGGCAATCTTGCACAGGCTTTCTTCATTTTGTGCAAAATTTGTGTCAGTGCCGTTTTCTGCATAACAGGTGTCTTACAGTCTTCTACTGTTTGTGCTATATAGCACGTGTTGTTCTCGCTCCATTTCTCCTATTTTTGGGTAGTTTTCACATCAAGTGCAGCATTTACCATGGCTTACAACAACAACACAGATGAGTTCAAGATGTTTGCTGCTGAGGACAGGTTGGATGGGGACAATTACCCTATGTGGGCTTATATGATGCAACATGTTCTTGTGTCAAAGGGCGTCTGGAACATTGTGCAGGGCATTGATGTACGTCTTGGTTCTGAGGATGTAGGCGATGCTGAGGATGTTGCAGGTCTTGCTGCAAGGATTTCTATTGTCAGAGTTGTTTTGCCTACGGTAGAACAAGCTTGTGGGGATGTTAAGGATGCACAGGCTCATGCATTGATTGCGTTGTCTCTGAAGCGCACCATTGTTCCTCACATCCGTTCAACAAAATCTGCAAAACAGGCTTGGGATATTCTAGCAGGAATTAATGCTAGCCGCAATGAGGATAAAATTGCTTCGCTGCGTAAAGAGTTGGAGTCAAAGATTATGCATGAGGAAGATGATATGGACACTTTCCTTGCTAGTGTCAAGGATATCAATGAGCAACTTATTTCTCCAGGAGAAGTCATTTCAGACAGTTCCCTTGAGCAAAGTGTTCTTGATGCCTTACCAGATTCTTACGAGACTTTTGCTAGTACTTGGAGACTTATGACCCAAGGAAATCCAGAAGTTGTCAAGTTTGATGCATTATTCACATTGCTGTTGCAAGAGTCACTTTCCAGAAAAAATAGGACTAGACAGCGTACAGTTGAACAGGCTTTTATTTCTTCTCAAATAAAGGGTGGTAACAGTAATGCAACCACTTCTTATGGTTTTGCTGCGAGTGGCAAAACTTCTGTTCCTAATGCTTCTGCTAGCAGCAATTCGTCAGGCAACTCTGGTGACAAGTGCAGAAAGAAGATGCGTTGCTATTATTGTAAAGCTAATGATCACTTGATCAAGTCGTGTCCTAAGTTGAAGGCCAAAGAGGCTAAGAAGAAAGATGGTGGTTCCACTGCAAATGCTGGTTCCACTACAAATGCAGCCGTTGTTGAGTCTTCTGTGAAAGGAGACTATGTTGTTGATGCTGATGTAGAATGGGCTTTTAGCGCAGAGTGCACTTACAATCCTCATGTCCATGATGCATGCTTGTCAATTGCTGCAGATTCACATGTGTGGTATTTTGATAGTGGTGCTACAAAGCACATTACCTCACGTTGTTAATTGTTCATCTCTCTCGAGTCTGTCCCTCATGGGAATTATGTCACTTGTGCCAACAATGCCTCTTATCAAGTTCAAGGAGTTGGTGAGATTGTGCTTACTGCTACAAATGCCAGTTCCTTCACACTTGTTGATGCACTTTATGTACCTGGGATCAAGAAGAATCTCTTGTCTGTATCCGCACTAGCTGGACTTGGACTTGTAGTCAAATTTGTGAATGACAGATGTACAATTCATGATCTCAGTTTTGGTGATAAAATTATTGCATCTGGCCTTTTACGACGTGGGCTGTATAAGCTCACTTTGTATGACAAGTGTGGACAAAATTTTGCAAATGCTGTTGCAGATTCAAGGGCTATTTCAAATGCAAAACTTTGGCATGCACGTTTTGGTCATCTGAATTTTGGCAGTTTGCTGCATTTGCAAAAATCAAATATGGTTGCTTCTTTGCCTCCTCTTGAAGCACCTGTCAAACATGTTTGTGAAGGCTGTATTTTGGGTAAGATGCACTGTTCTAAGTTTCCAAAGGATAGTTCAGTTCGGGCCACATGCAGGTTGCAACTTGTGCATAGTGATGTTTGTGGACCCATGCAAACTCCGTGCTTGGGCAATTACCTGTACTTCCTGACTTTCATTGATGATTACTCCAGGCATCCATGGGTATTTCCGCTTAAAGAGAAGTCCGAAGTTGTTATGTGCTTCAGACAATTTCTGGCTATGGCTGAAAATGTCTCCAAATTTACTATTGGCACCCTCCGTTCTGATCTAGGGAGGGAGTATATGTCTCATGAATTTAATGCATTTCTGGCTAGTCGTGGGATAAAACACCAATGTACAGTGCCTTAAACACCTCAAAAAAATGGTGTTGCTGAGATGAAAAACAGGTCACTTACGGAAATGGCACGATGTATGGTCAAAAGTCAAGCTTTGCTGCATTCTTTTTGGCTTGAGGCCATCATGTGTGCCACTTATGTAATAAACAGGAGTCCTACAAAAGCTTTACAGTCTATTACTCCATATGAAGCATGGCATGATAGAAAGCCTTCTATTGAGCACATGCGTGTTTTTGGTTGTTTGGCATATGCATTCGTGCCACAAACACAGCGCAGAAAATTGGATGATAAGGCTGTTAAGGTATTTTTGTTGGTTATAGTGCTGAAAGCAAAGGTTACACGTTGTATCATCCACAAGCAGAACGTATTTTGGTTTCATGGGATGTAGTGTTTGTGGAAGATTCTGTTCAGCCCTTGTTAACATGTACTAGAGACAATATGTAATCTCACAAGACATTTATGACACTTTGTTGCCTCTTTTCAGTGGTGGAAATACGAATGTAAGTTCCAATCAGGCAAATGTACAACCTATGAAGGTTTCTAAAAATGTTATAGATCATCCTATTACTGATGCAGATGTACATGATGTACTTGATGAGAAAAGGGCTGAAAATGAGCAGGCTAGAGGTATGCCAAAATGCCTGGTGCACACTTTGCATGACAGTAAATTGGATGCACCTTTGTCTAGTCGTACTCGTTCAGGCTCTCGCCATGCATCTTATGCATGAGATTGTTATGCTTTGGCTGTGTCTAGCTTACATGATGTTGAGGAGCCTCTATCTTTTGATGAAGCAAAGAATTCAAAAACATGGATGGCTGCCCAGTTTTTTATCCTCGCACAAAGCACATTGAGGTGCATTACCACTATGTAAGTGAGAGGCTCCCAACAAGAGAGATCAGCTTGGCTTTTGTGCCAACAGAGGACAACCTTGCAGATCTTTTCACAAAGGCATTGTCTCATGAGAAGCTTGAAGCTTTCCGCAAAGCTTTGGGCTTACTCCCCTTTGTGGCCTGAACATGTCCTCAGGGCATGGCACTTCCCTTTACTCATGTGCCAGCTCTTGTTAACCGCATCACTCCAGGGGGGATTTGTTACCATATACATGTGGTAGTGATGTGTGTGAACACACTAGGACCGCCGGGGCATTTTTTCCTTCTTTAGGAGGTTTTTTCCCCTGAGCATTGTATATACGCCCATCACTCTAGGGCTATCTATCTTTCCATTGCACACTAAGTAATACACTCTCCATTTTGTACCTTGAGCTTCCTTTGTCTTCTCCAAGCTGTGTGCATTTCTCTGCAACCCTAATTCCAATAGAGAGAGAGAGAGAGAGAGAGAGAGAGAGAGAGAGAGAGTTGTCGTTGATGGTGCATAATGGATGTCTAATGATCATCGGCGTGGTGATAGCTACCATACCCTCCTTCTCTAAGAATTGCTACCTTGTGATTGTGATCCTCTGAGAGTGACCTCTTCTCCCTTTATATAGAAAAAGAGAGGAGATGTCTTAGATTTATTTATTGGGAGTGGCCCAATCCATGTGACGTTTGGTCAGATATGTATGTTGTATAATACATGTGATGGGAGAGGTCCACAAAGAGAGAATAGGAGAGAGGTAGAGAGAGGGGGGGATAGAGTTGAGAGGAGAAATTACATGCTTGCTATTTGTAGCTAGCTTATCGCGAGCATTATGAGAAATATGAACCTTGCATGGGCCTTGTAAGGAATCCTAATTTTTAGGGATTAAGGCTAATGTTGTGTGGGGTTAAGAGGGCAAGGTCCAGTGAAGAAGGTAGTTTTGAGTAGGCTTTTCTAGCATTTTTTTAAGACAAATGTAGGATGTGGACCTAAGGGGTTACTTTCTCTCTCTAGATTTTTTAAAAGTGAAGGAAGCATAGGGGTGTGACCACATCCGCAAAAACGTGAATCACTAAGAGTAAAAATTTGACTTTTTTTTAAAAAAATCATTTTTAATTTTTTTTAATTTAAAAATCCCTCCCAACATATATACATATCCAAAAATCATTTTTTGACCCATTTTTTAACCCACAAGCTTAGAAAGTCCATTTTTTCAAAAATCTTTTCCCCCAAAAAGTAAAAAACACTTTGTTCTCTCCTCCTCTCTCCCTCTCCTCTCCCTCCCTGCCCCTACCCTCCTCTTCCTCCCCCCCCTCCCTCCTTCTCTCCTCCCATCTTCCTCAATCTCGCTACCCCTCTTCCTCTATCTTTTCATCATTTGCTTCCTCACGCAACAGCTTCCATGGTACTCATGGACATCACAAATGGTTTGCTTCCACCACCACGTACTATGCACACCAAAAGCATACATATACGCTTACCCACGACGTTTGCACCGAAGACCTCTAATGAGGATGATCAAAGGTGATCACAGGAAAATCGCACTGCTTGTGAGACCAATGTTGACATTTGGGTGGATCTCCATTTGTACCCTTACGATCGTATAAGCCGCTTCCATCCATCCTTTAATAGCCTTTCGACATTTCTTCGATTTCTTGGGAGGGGAGAAGCGAGCTTGTTAGGGTATTGCAAGCGGTTCTGTATGGGTGCAGGTGCTTATTTGCATATGTGGATGCACGAATGTCAAGCTCTTCACCTCAAGACGACTGTATTACAAGAGAGTGTTGCCTCTTCGGAGAGGGTGGTTACAACTCTTGAACAACAAATGCAAGAAAAGGAGTCCCACATTAAGAAGCTTGCCAACACCATCACATACTTGAAAGAAACACCCTTGGTGCAAGGGAACGCAAACGCACGTATTCATCCATTGAAACTCTTGCATATTCTGGAGGAGCATGCAAACGACGAGTTACAGGCACAAGGTGATTTGGTCTTTAGTTGCATGATGCATTCTTACTTCACACTATTTTCTAGCATTTATTTTTATTTGTTTCTAGAAACTTCATCCAGGAGGCATGCGGTGGAACAAGCCAAGATGATCGAGTCAACCTTCTCACTAGTTGTCTCAATACCCGGGATGTGATTTCTATCTTACAATCACCTGGAGGTAAGCACATTACGGATACAGTCACCAAGGACCTTACGCGTAAATTGAGAAATGTGGTTAGTGATGATGACGTGCAACAAGCTTGTGATGAGGCTGGAATCAGCACCAAAGCCAATCAGGCTATTTTCCAACTCCTAAAGGATGCCCTCAAAGAACATGGCATTATGGAAAACCTATTTCCCGTTCCTCACAAGGTCAACCTCACAAAGAAAGCCACAAACGAAGATGTGTTCTCCCGCATTGGGACATACCTACACATTGAGGACACAATGCCAACTTCCCTTTGTGCTTCGTGCACAACAAAGACAAGGGGAAAAGGGAAGAAACAATCCATAAGACCTTCGGAGAAGGGCTTTCCTTACACAATGTGGAACATATTTTTTGGATCTTAGAAGGCTTCAACAAGCCATTCTTAGACATTTTTTGAAGAAATTTTCCCAAGGAAAGCCAAGTCGATATGATGGTCAAAACAACTCCATTCAGCAAGCAGGTAACCTTTGGGAGCTTTGGAAGGAGTTATGCAAAGCTACTACTGATAATGATTCAAATGGCGAGTTTGCAAACAAGCGCAAGCAAGTTTGGGTACATTTTGATAAAATGGTCAAGCTTATGGGCTTTAACAGCACAACAAAAGAACAACGCCAATCATTTCAAGAAGCCTTGGTGGATTTTACCAAGGTCTTCACCCTTTATTGGGGTGAAAATAACATCACATATTACATGGTAAGCCATGTTACATGGTGTATTTATTACAAGGGATTGTTTTTATTAAATAATGTGGATCGTTTACTCATGTGAACAACATATCTTGTTTGCGCATGGTGCATTTTTTATGCACAAGTATGGATAGCTTGAAATTTTTAGCACTCAAGGCATGGAGAAGTCCCATTATCGAGCAAGGGGAGTGTACTTCAAAAATACTCGACATGGTGGTGGAATGGTGCAATCCAATTATTTGGAGGAGATGTTAAACTGGTTTTTTCGCACAACATTTGCTCGTAATCTCACAATGGAGCGTGCGTGACAATCCAAGATTGCTATTGAAGTGTGGAAATGGAGTCGTCAAGAGCATAGCAACAAGTGGCAAATGTCGCAAGGTCCCGCCAAGCATGTTGCATGGCGGCAATGCAGAGTGCGATAAGGATCAAAGTGGATTTTGCACGAGTCACTACACGTGAACGTAGGGTCCAACTCTTAGCGACATGTTTATTTAAAAAATAATAGTTTTTTTTTTCAAAATTAGTGTGAATAGGGCCCTTTTTAAATGGGCCCTTATAAATATTGCATAGGGCCCTTTTTTCAAAATTAGTGTGAATAGGGCCCTTTTTAAATGGGCCCTTATAAATATTGCATGCTCTCATAAACCACTCATTTCTTAAGAACAGGTGACCTCTTACCATACGAAATGGCGTGCACCAAACAAACCACAAAAGAGCATCTGCCTACCAACAAAAACACCCTCCAAGGATGTGAGAAGTCAGCATGTCTTAAAGGCACAAGAAAACCGCCACGAACACCTGGCCGTTCCACTATGGGAGAATGCTGATGTTACCACACAGCGTTACTGTATAAGAGGAGAGAGAGAGAGCTTCAAGAAAGAGAGAGATTGTATGCTGCGGCCCCGCCGACGCGTTTTTTGAATTTTCCGCGAGCATTATCGCATTTATTACCACATATATAACTGCACAAATTACCGCAATAGGAAAAGAATCCACGCGGCCCATTCCTCTCCCACTTTTTCCTTTCTATAAATCCTATTCTATTTTGTTACTTTTCAGAAATTGGTACCCCCTGTTTGGATGAAGTGTAAGAAATCCCATTCTCATTGGGATTTTTAGTACCTCTCTTCTCTTTGCTTGCCTCATCTATTGGTATGATTCTCCTACTCTACTCATTTGTACTCCATGAGATTCTATATCAAAAAATATTTTGTTTCCACCTCAAAATCTTATGTCAACTATGCATTCATATGAAAATGGCAAGCGAACGATGATCAAAATTGTATTGTCACCCCCTTTTTGCATGGAGTGCAAGAAATCCCATTCTCATTGGGATTTTTAGTACCTCTCTTCTCTTTGCTTGCCTCATCTATTGGTATGATTCTCCTACTCTACTCATTTGTACTCCACGAGATTCTATAAACAAAAATATTTTGGTTCCACCTCAAAATCTTATGTCAACTATGCATTCATATGGAAATGGCAAGCGAACGATGATCAAAATTGTATTGTCTTGTGTTCATAAACAAATAGCCCTTTTGTACAACATAAGTAGAGAAAGAAGTCAAAATCCAAAAGATATTTATTAATTTTCATCCTCCAAGAGATCTCTACAAGTGCTTACATCCATGTCCAACCCCATGGTAGCTAAATCAACAAATAAATCTATTGATTCATCCTCTACAGCCTCTCCTATTGAATCATCATCATCCTCCTCCTCCTCCTCACTATGGTTGGTTATTGGGAATTGTTGGTTCTCCTCGACCTCAATTGCACATTCGTCATTGGCGTCTTCTTGAGATGGTATGGTGGGATCTGCCAAAGTCTCTATGTTTGTATCTGCAAAGATAGATCTGCTCCGTGGTGTGACTGGAATAACATACCAAAGTCGTCTTCGATACATACAAGGCACATAAAACACCTGTAGGTCATAGAGAAAACAACAACATGAATGTAGTTTTGTATGTATCATATAATGTTTTAGTGAGTTGCACATGGACTCTACCTGCTCACAACTACTAGGTTGCACCAAGTTGTCGGTCTTCCCGCGATGAAATTGCCCGGAGTCTACCATATAGAGTCCATTCTCATGTCTCTTAACCTCACCCGCAAACCATCGGTAGTCAAAGAGATATTTGTGAAATGTTTTGAAATCCACTTTGATTATCCTCTCTATTGTTCCACATTCCCTCACCTCTTGTGTTGTCGTGTCAAAGTTTCCCATAACTCCACTATCGTGAGTGGTTTGAGGTTCATCTATCTTGCGGGTTCGAAAATGACGTCCTTCGGACCACATAGAGTTGAATGTGAAGGCCTGCAAAAACCAATCAAGATAGATGAGAGACAGAGAGAGAGAGAGAGAGAGAGAGAGAGAGAGAGAGAGAGAGAGAGATGATACACATACACACACACACACACACTCACACACACACACTCACAGACACACACTAAACACATTGAGTATATTACCCTTGGTAGATATCCTCGCACGTACTCCCATTCTTTAGGGCTTATTTGTTCTCCTTGTGCCTTGGCCTTGGTCATGGCATTGTGTATCCACCCAATAGGAATTAGATCAGGGTATCTGGCAAGCTCTTTAGGAAAGGGAGGTGCTCGCCTACCGCCATGCAACCTCTTCCATGCTTCCCTCTCCCTTTCTCTCGTTGTAAGCACCTCCACATACATATCTACCCATTTTCCCATGATGGGAGCATTGAGTAGACAATGGTTGTTGACTATGGCTTGCAATTACCTATCCAAAATCAAGAGAGAACCTTTCCCACTTGGAATGTTTGCGTGTTTTTTTGGATCCTCTTCCTCCGTCTTTAAACGAGGCAATGATGGGTCTATTGTGAAAAGATATTGAGAGACATACACAAAAGCCTCTTGTACAATCCAACCGTCTATCATGCTTGCCTGAACACATGTACATGAAACCATTAATTAAAGTAACCAATAAAAAGCGTTGTGAATACAATCCAATCCTAATAAGGTTTAAGGCTTAAGATTGATGAATACCTCTGGTTGTGATCGTAGCCTTACAAAGTCTTTCAAGGACTTTAGGAACCTCTCAAGAAAGAGCATCCACCTGGAGCGAACCACACCACAAATGGCTATCTCCTCAACAAGATGGAGCAATAGGTGAACTTGGCTAACAAGGATAGAACGTGGGAATGCATCCTCAATAGCACAAGTTGCTTCAATCGCTAGAAGTCGAGCTGTTGGAATGGCTGAAACTTTGATTTCTTTGGAACTCACAAACCTGTAACCAAAAAACCCTTCATAATCTTCATAGTAAAGTTAGTCTTCAAAGTAAAGTTTAGGAGGGAGGATCAAATGTTCTATACCTGACAACTTCTCCCACCTTGAATATTGTAGTCTTTACCTTCATGTCCGCAAATCCACTAATGCTAATTGGAAGCACAAACTATTGCACAAACAAAAAGACTTATTAGTATCCAGAACCCTAAACCACATACACACACTCTCACATATACACACACATACACACACACACACACACATTACCTGAAGAATCTTGTGCCAATCATGGATTTGAGCCCATACAGTTATGTGGATCCTCCTTTCTTAGTTTTAGTGAAGGCACCCTTGAGCGAACACATATAACCTGTTGGAGTACGGATGGATGCAATGACTTGTTTCATACGCTTTTGATCCGCCCTTGACAGAATCCAAGGTGCCTTTGGAAGAACCATCTTCCCCCGAGGCCCCATGCGAGGTGTGGCCGAAGGAGGGAGCCTCCTTATGGCCCTCATGTCCTCTCTAGCCCCCAATGAATCTTTCTTGCCTACTATGTGATCCCATATAGCTTGCCCAACATTTTTGAACACATGCATTGGATCCAATAGGTGTTGGATTTTTAATGAAGCCCAATAGGGTAGTGATAAGAAAATAGAGTACCTATACATATCCCTAGGTGGATCATTGGGAGGAGGCAATGTGTTGTGATGCTCGTTCCAATGTCTTGCCCAATCGGCCATGGTCCAATGGAGTGGCTCCATCCCATTGCACGGTGGAGCATAAGATGGATGTGTGAGCGGCAAGAAGCGATGGTTATTGGGGTAGATCACCTTACCAAGTAGAGCGGGTCTCTCTGTCACGAGTGACGGTCCACAAGTTGGACATGCCCTATGTCCAGATGTCGATAGTCCTACAAAAACAAAAGACATAACCGCATATAAGTGACCAATGCAAAGACATTAAAGAGCGTCACAAAGTATAAGCTTACCAGAAATCTCTTCAAGCCCGGGGTAATCATCCATGGTCCACATGAGAATGCACTTGATCATTGTGCGCCGATCACGAAGTGGTCTTGATAGATCAAAAACATCTATGCCGTTCCATAGCTCTTGAAGCTCTTCAATCAAAGGTACTAAATATACATCTATGTTCTTCACCTTGTGTTTTCCTGGGAGTAGAAGAGAGAGCAAAATGTTCCCCTTCATGGGTGACTCCCATGGTGGAATGTTGTAGTTCACAACAACCACTGGCCAAGTACTCCATGAGGTAGACCGATGCCCAAATGGGTTTACCCCATCACTAGCCAGACCAAGCCTCAAGTGACAAGGCTCTTCTCTAAACTCCGGCCATGTCTGCTCAATGTGTTGCCATGCCGGCGAGTCAGCCGGCACTCTCATTACCCCATCGGTGGAGCGATTTGTCATATGCCATGTAAGAAGCTCTCTTGTTTCTTTGGTGCTGAACATGTGCTTGATGCGGGGAATGAGGGGAAAATGACGAAGAACCTTGCGAGGTATTGTGGCTCCTTGCATTCCCTCTTTGTACCTTGATTCTCCACACTCGGGGCAGCCCTGCATGTTCATTGCGGAATAGCACGCAATCATTGACACATGCATGTATGCGATCATAGTCCATCCCAAGCCCTGTCACCATTTGTCGTTCCTTCCTTCTATTTTCTGGAAGATGATTGCCTTTAGGCATCATCTTGCCTAATAGCCTATGACATAATTAAAGAACAATCGTTATTGCATATAACAACGAAAAAAACTCACAACTAACACTTATTACACTTAAACGTACCTCAATAGTGCATTGACCCTTGCATTGCTACATCCAAACATTGCTTGAATATTCAAGATCTCAAGAGATTCTCGTAATATGGAGTAGGAGCATCCCTCGTAAAGAGCGGTGTGTGCTGCCTCTAGCAATGAATCTTTGGTTTTTTGGGCGGCCTTTTCACATGCACACTCAGGCTCACACTCATTCGCCGCCTCACATGCAAGAAGATCCTCAACCATATTGTGCAAATGATCTTCCTCCACCTCCATGTGGGGCGGGGTGCTGGGGAGATCCCCATATGTGGTGGATGTAGGATGCGCATGCGCTCGTGTGGACCCACCCACATCGGACGGCGGGTGTGACCCCCTCCCATGACTTCTTCCTGGCGCAATCTCTCTTCTGTCCTCCTCCCGCCTCTGCCCCAGATCACACTCCAATGGGGAGCGACATCAATGGATGCCAAAACCCTCGGATCGCTAGTTTCCATTCGAGCGCGTTTTCTCGGATTGTCCCATAGTCCATAATCATCCACGTGAGCCAAGCATATACGCTGAAGCCGTGCAATTGCACGCTTACATGGACATGGTAATCGCTCGCTCAAAAATCGAGTTCGTTCCGCGCCAACCGGCGGATCCACGTCATCCCAATCGTCCTGCACACACGACCACATACTAAATAAGAAAAAGAAAAATCAAGAATGTTGGTACTTACATGACTGACACTCATTAAAGATAGAGGGGAGGTGGGTACAAGAGGTCATGCAGTAGGTGTAACCTTAATGTCTCATCAGAGATTTTTGCGATAATATAGGCGGTAATACCAGCGGTAACAGGCGCGGTAATACACGCGGTAATATTTCAAGAAATTTTTTTTTATATAAAGGGGGCACCAGCGTGCCCCCGCGAAATTGAATGCCAAAAATTCAAAAACGAGCTCCTCTTCTGCGCGGGCGTGTTTCCCTCTCCATCTCCAAGCTCTTTCTCCTTATCCCTCTCTATCTCCAACCTCTATTACTCTCTTCATCTCCATCCCCACCATATCCAAGCGATCGAGGTCATGAATGTAAGTGCTCAAACTCTCTCTCTTTCTTCTTGTTCTTCTACACACACACACAAACACATACACACACACACACACACACAATGCATACACATTGCGCACACACACACAATGATTACACACACATTGTACACACAAGGACACACACACACAATTTTGTGCACAATCACAAACTAATACTTTCATTAGTGTGTGCATGCATTATAAGCACACTAATGCTTGCATTAGTGTGTGATTGTGCACAAAATAGTGTGTGGAAACACACTATTTTGTGCACAATCACACAGTAATGCCCGCATTAGTGCATGCATGCGTTACAAGCACACACTAATGCTTGCATTAGGGTGTGCTTGTGCATGAATTAGTGTGTAAACACACTAATGCATGCACAAGCACACACTAATGGAAGCATTAGTGTGTGCATGCATTATACACACACACTAATGCAAGCATTAGTGTGTGCTTGGGCACAAATTAGTGTGTAACTAATGCGCACAAATTAGTGTGTAAACACTAATGCAAGCATTAGTGTGTGATTGTGCATAAATTAGTGTGTTTTCACACACTATTTTGTGCACAATCACACACTAATGCGCATATTAGTGTGTGCATGCATTATACACACACGCATTAGTTAGTTTCTACACACTAATTTGTGTCCACGCACACACTAATGCTTGCATTAGTGTGTGATTGTGCAAAAATTAGTGTGTTTTCACACACTATTTTGTGCACAATGCATGCATTATACACACACACACTAATGCTTGCATTAGTGTGTGATTGTGCACGCATTAGTGTGTTTTCACACACTATTTTAGGCACAATGCATGCATTATGCACACACATACTAATGCTTGCATTAGTGTGTGTGTGTGTGTATAATGCATGCATTGTGCCTAAAATAGTGTGTTTGCACACACTAATTTGTGCACAATCACACACTAATGCAAGCATTAGTGTGTGCATACCTCTCTAGCACACACTAATGCTTGCATTAGTGTGTGCTTGTGCACAAATTAGTGTGTCTAAACACTAATGCATGCACAAGCACACACTATTGTGAGCATTGGTGTGTGAAAAAATTGCATTGGTGTGTTTTCACACACTAAATAGTGCACAAGCACACACTAATGCAAGCATTAGTGTGTGCATGCGTTACAAGCACACATTAACGCTTGCATTAGTGTGTGATTGGACATGCATTAGTATACCAAAACATACCTCCATTAGCATTAGCATACCAAAACATACCTCCATGTGGGTGTGCGATGAAGTTGATTGAGACCCCAATGGTCACCGAGAAACCCAACGGTAGATTAAGGTCCAACACACACACACTTGATTAATTTCTTTGCCACACACTAACGCACACACACAATAGATTAATTATAAGCAAACCCACACACACTCTAAATGGATGCAAAAAAATAACCACATAAACCATTTCTTAAATAGGAGATAAAAGGAATCCTATGCAGGGAGGAATCCTATGCAATAAAGAATCTCACTTTGACTAGAATCCAATGTTAATTAGGGTCCCTTTTTTTGTGAAATTTTAGGATATGGCATCCTCTTCCACGCCCGGCTATCGATCCATAGAGGACGCTTGTGATGCTTACTACTCGTAGTCTTCCTCCCACCAGTCACAATCCACCTTCGGCTTTCGATGGTTCCGAGATGCAGTACACGACCCCGACCTCGAGAGGGCGTAGCGCACCTAGGCAAAGTGGCTATCCTTGCAGCAAAGTCTTCGAGGGCGGTACACACCAGCACAGTTGGCTGCCTATAGGCTCTTACCACCGGGCGTCGGCACTCCGATCGTGCAGAGTGTGCCTCCCTCCACCTTACCCTCGACTTTCCTGTCACCCGTAGCTCCCTCCACCTTGCATTCGCAGCGATCCACGCCCGCACCGTTGAGTTATCCGTCGCCTACACCACCCAGCGGTTCGGGCTCGGGCCAGTGCTCTTCGGGTGGCCAGTGCTCTTCCCGTAGTGGTGGCTCACGCTCTCGTCGGGGTAGTGGCTCGTGCTGCTTTGGTGGTGGAGGGGGAAGTGCTACAGATTCACCTCCTCTTACACCCCGACCTCCTCGTTCACCCCTTGGAGCTCCACATGAGGATGAGGACCGCGATGCGTCCGTCCCGGACGCTCGTGGCTACTACTATTATATACGTCGAGGGGGGGAGGTGGATCTAGGTTCCTCTTTGGGGAGGACATTTAGAGGGCACCTTAACCAGCTGATCCACTCAACATACCAAGATTGCTTTAAATCTTTCAAAGATCAGGACTTGACGTACATTCACACGACATTGCTCATGCGGTTTCCTAATCCGAAAGTGGAAGAGTTCTCCAAGCACTGGCTCGAGGAATACATCAAGAATATCTTGAAAAATAAGAAGTCCTGTGTGCGGAGGGCGGCAAAGCAAACATTTGAATCTGAGGGTCACAACTATCGCCTTGGAAATGTTCATGACGAGAAGTGGGAGAAAGCGCAGGGCGAGCTGGAGGACGAGAAAGCGGCAAGTGCTAGGACGCACACTCGGCAGGTGAAGGCGAGGGCGCAACAAACACCCATGCATTACGGCTCGGGAAAAAACGCAGCATGGAAAGATAAATTTGTGAGTGTGCGTATTTTCATTTGAACTGATTTAATTTGTGGTAATAAGGTTAGGTTTGTGATATTTTTTAATTGATATACAACAAAATATTACTATGACCCGCCCAAGCCGAGAGATCCAGAGATACAGAGAGAGCCACTCCGAATATCAGACATGGTGCTGGCTGTATGAAAACAACAAAATCAATCGCGAAGAATTTGAAAATGCATGTCGTACACTACAGCCTGCAAGTGTGAACTTTTAAAAAAAAAATCAGTGCATGCAACATTATGTATCCATTTGTATTAATTAAAGTTTTTGTTGTTTTTTTCTTTTCCAGAGTCAAGGAGTCCCTCGAGAGGTCGCAGGATCCGAGTAGCTCAATCCTCCAAGTGTTTTTGGGCCCGCGCGTCTTCTTTTTTGCAACAATTGTATAGCCCCCATGTATCGCCTATTTGGGCAATTTTGTAATATCCAATATAATTAAACACTTGATTTTGGCCCAAAGTCTTCTTTTGGCCACAGTTGTATAGCAGCCATGCATCGCCTCTTTGGGAAATTTTGTAATGAACAGTTTCTCCAATATAATTAAACATTTGATTTTGGTCCAATGAAATTGTTGTTTTTTTATTTATTAAATGTATAGGAAAAAAAAGGCAAATGACCATTTGGATGGGTCATACCAAGGACCATCCAAATGGTCATCTGCTTTTTTTTTTAAATACTCGCGTGCGCTGTAATGCTTGCGGTAATACTCACGGTAAGTACAACGGCAATAAGCATGGAAATGTAGCCGGGCTTATTACCGCGTGCATTGCTGAAGGACCATTACCGCGAGAATTGACTCAAGCATTACCACTCCCGTGATTTTTTGACTTGAACTTTTCCTTTGTTTTTGTGCGTCTATCTGAGCGGTAATGTGCTCCAAATGTCATAGTGTTCCAGGAACTCTTCTGGCAGTGGGCATGGTAGTAGGGCACCAGAGTCGTCGAGGGCTGTTGAATCTCCATGTCCTCAAGATATAACACCTAGAAAAATAATGAAGCAACGTGTCCAACACTAGAGAGAAGAAGAGGGCCAGCAAACAACAGAGTTCGATAGGGAGGAGCCGTCGCGCCACCAATCACAAGCAGGACCATCCAAGACTCGAGTGGTCCATACAGACACTGAATCAGAGAGTGAGCCACCATGGTTGTGAGCTAAAATACCGCGCACACACCGGGTGCCTGTTGGGGGGAAGACACTGCCTCGAGGCCAGGGAGCTCTCCCCACACCACAAGATCGGGAGCCAAGCGAAGAGGATGAATCAGAAGAGGCTGCAGATCCAGCCCCTAAGCATGTAAACAGGTGCAAGTCTAAATTTTTCAAGAAGCCTAAACACCGCCAACCAGCAAATGTGCAAGTGGCCCCAAGACAATCGCAGCGGCACCGAAAAATAGCAAGGGCATTCGCAGAAATCCACCACTACCAGAAGACTACAAAGATTTTGATTCGACGTGCCCCCTTTGCTCGCACAATGAAGGAGGTGCTTCAAAGCTATGGAAATCAGTATAGAATGCAAGCAATAGCGCTAGAGGCTATTCAAGAAGCTGTAGAGGACCACATCATTTTGGCGTTGCAAGATACCAACCTATGCGCCATTCATGCAAAGCGAGTGACAATACAACCAAAAGATATACAGCTTACACCTCGATTGCCATGAGACTTCGAGCATTAGCCGAAGTTACTTATGTCCAATGTAATTGGGCCTTTTGGTGCAGTTAATTTATGTATTTTAAGTATCCTAGGGGATAGAGATGCCTACCAGGTGCAAAAAAAACGGTGGCCACAAGGGCGCACAAATGGCCCATCCACCAATTTTGGATGGCCTATTTGTGCGCCCTTGTGGCCACCCTTTTTTTGGCACCTGGTAGGCTTCTCTAACCCCCAGGATACTTAAAAAACATAAATTTATTGAAAGCAATTGGTTTTGCATCATTACTTTAGATGGAGCCTTGTGGCCACCCTTTTTTTGGCAATTTCAAGCTTTGAATTCCCCATAGGATATCAAAAAAATTAACAGCTTGTGAAACCAAGTGTCTATGCAACATTGATTTGGATTTTTCAAATGTCCAATTTAATTGGGATTTTTGGTGCAGGGGTGTACTAGGTAGAGCTAACGCAGGTGATAGTGTGCTGGAAAACTTAAATTCAAAGTTGATTTCACCTTTTCTAGTGTCCTTGAGTGTTAACATATGCTGAAATTGCCAAAAAAATGGTGGCCACAATGCTCCATCTAAAGTAATGATGCAAAATCAATTGCTTTCAATAAATTTGTGTTTTTAAAGTATCCTAGGGGGTAGATAAGCCTACCAGGTGCCAAAAAAAGGGTGGCCACAAGGGCGTGCGAATGGGCCATCCAAAACTGGTGGATGGGCCATTTGCGCGCCCTTGTGGCCACCCCTTTTTTGGCACTTGGTAGGCTTCTCTACCCCCTAGGATACTTAAAATACATAAATTAACGTATGGGTTTTGCATCATTATTTTAGAGAAACCACTTCTCACTCAAATGTGTTTTATACTTGGTCAAAGCTTTCAACGACCAAGACATAAAATGGGCTTGGGGAGTAAATTCATTATGGATAATGTCCACATCACCAGGGGGATTTGTCCTAGGTAATGCGCAAGGGAAGCTTGAGGTCCAAAGCCTGTCCGCTTGCCACCCGTCCTTGCAGCAAAATCATCAAGCTCCACGACGTCCTTTCATAAACTGATGAAGGTTGAGAAAAAAGACAATGAAGGATAAAATAGTAACATGAAAATTAGGATACAGTTTACCTCCTGCTCCTTGTCGTCCTCCTCCCTGTTGCCCTTTGCATCCAAGTCAATGCTCCCATGCACCCCAGCTACGAGCTTTGGATCATCAGATGGGAGGTTGCATAATGGCATAGGCATCCTAGCGGCCTCAACGTTGGCTTGCGTGGCTTGGAATTCTTCCTCAGCCAGGACCTCCGCAAATACAACTGCAATAGTGTCAGCAACAGTGTCCCCAACTGGCAAGAGCTTGCTTTCTAGGGCATCTGGTGTATTGTCTAAGGGACATTTGGTGCTGTTTCACAGCACGCTCTAGCATTCATCCATGCGCAGCCCAAATGCTTTCTCCAAATCATGCATAAACACATACTCCTCCCCATCCACTACCACTGAGGAGAAGCAGCTGATTTCTACCTCTGGGATAGCCACATCCGTCAATGGTAGTGGCACTGGAGGTTCACTAGGGCCAACCACAACTATGGATTTCTCAACCACTTCCTCGAGCCCCCTGGGGTACTCAAGCCGGAGTGTCTTTCCTTCCGCTGCAAGGTTCATGGGGATAACCTCTTGCTCCTTGGTGTCCTTGATAAAGGACCCAACTTGAAGGTGCGGTAAGCGGAGCTCCTCCAATTCAGGTTCCTCACTCACCAAGAAGATAAATGTTGCAAGCCGAGAAAGGTACTCCACCCCCAACTTGTGCTTCTTGAGCGCTGACACCCCTGGGGCTTGCTCGTCCAAGAAACGGCCTGTGCTGGTGGCAATTTCTTGGAATCGTCACAACCGCTTGGAGAATGGGCGATCACCTTTGTGTATATAGCACAAAAGATTGCAAGGCACTCAGATCCCTGCATGTGGGGAGATAGATACAGAATATTTTATGATGTGCTCCTCCATGAACGCAAAAATCTCGGCAAATGCATCCATGTGAAGGGAAATTGTGGCATCAAGGTCACGGAGATGAGTAAAAAAGGTGTGGAGGTCCAACTTCCCTTTGTATTTGGTTTCCTCGAGGAAGAGGATCAAGCGTGACAAAGGGGTGGATGTGGGTGTAGATGCAGAGGCTATGGAAGCATCCATGTCTAGCCTAGGGTGTAGATAGAGAGTGGAGGAGCTCAAGAGTTTCAAAAGTGAAAATAGTGAATGAGTTATGCAGCCCCCCTTTTATAATGGTCCCTTTTTTAAAGACATTTTAAAAAAAAGTCACTTTCACCAAAAAATGATCTCTCATCTGAATGCGAAAAATTATATTCAAAGACATGATTTGCCGAAGCAAATCATGTTGATTACATCGGGGATCGTTTTTAAAATTGTAAGAGTTACAAAGTTATAAGATCGATAGCATAGTTCCATCCATCCCCCAGTCCTCCTCGACCTTCAATTTTTCTTCCATTCTCTTCCCAATCTGCGGACATTCATTACAATAAGCATCCAATGATCGACAAACAATGATGTATTGAAAATGTGGTGGAAGGATTCTCACCTTGTGACCTTGTAAACGAAATTGTGCTTGTTGAAGGGCCTCAAAACCCATAATAATCAAATGTTCTCGCACATTAGTGAGAGTCCAATGCTTGTTCACTTGGAGTGCCTCCAAAGCATCATTGGGCATCTTCACTGCAATGTCAAAGCTTGCAATAGCACCGCCTACACTCTATAAGGGAGTCCACACTCTACGCTTGCACATCCAACGATCATAGTGAAATCGTATGTACAAGGAGGTGCGGATTTCAAAGAGCGCATTCCAATACCTGAAGCTCCAACCTTACAACGGTATCGGTCCCCATTGTGCATGGCCTCCACAAAACCCTAGTCCTCTTATAAAAGCCTTCCTAATTCCTCATAATGCACATCTTTGCATACAAGCATTGTGGTAGTCTCCACATTAAATCCAAACTCTTTAAAAATGTGCACAAAACAATAAATAGGCAAACACCAACTCAAGCCCACAAACCTAGAAGCTTTAGAGTATTTCAAAGAGTTTTGGACATCTATTATCATCTTTTGCTTGAAAGATGCTACCGACCACAAATCTGGCACCGGCCACTCCATACTTAATAAGGAAGTTAGTTTGATGGGTTCAAGAGTTCCAAACGCTTGTGTAGAAGTAGGCACAATATAGGAGTGAGATAAAAGAAAATCCTTCTTTGAACCAGTTTGGTTGGACAAACATGTGGGAACATTGTTGCTCCAATATCCGCATGTATAGCATTGAATGTGCCGGAGAGACTATGTAGTGGCTTCTCCTCCCCCAACGTGGATGGAAATATGACTATAAATCCATCACAAATCTTAAGTATGAATCCATAACAACATTACACTGTGATATCACACCTAGCTTTGTATTCTCAATACATGTACTGACAATGTGTTAAAAATCGAGGTGGTTGTTGCAATTGCATGGTTGACATTGAGAAAACATGTTGCACAATGGCTACGGTCCCCTTGTCTTTGCGGTTCTTGAAGCCAAGGAGCTTTCCTTTCCAATGAAGATCCAAGTTTACACGATTCCCCAAACGATGAGAGCCAATAGCAGATGGTTGCATGTATACCCAAGCACCTTTGGTGAACTCTTGTGGCACCCACTCATCATCTATACCTCTAGTGTTGTGGCATGCAAGTGTTGTGACCTCATCCTTTGGCCGCCTTTGCGAAGTAGAGTTGGCCATGGTTGAGCAAAGAAAATTAGGAGGAGGAGCAGGACCTTGCTTGTTGCTACAATGTAGGTGGGATAAAGTAATAGGAGAAGGTGGTTAACCCTTTTGGCAATGGGAGGAGAAGGTGGATAACCCTCGCTTGGTGTGGCAATGGAACGAGAAGGTGGATAACCCTTGCTTGGTGTGGCAAGGGAAGGTGGTAGGGGAGGAGAGAGGAGCTTCCTTGCTGCAGCAATGGAGATGGTGTAGAGAGGAGTGTTGGAGTAGAGGATGAGTGTGATGGTTGCAACCAAGGAGGGGTTGGAAAAGGGGTTCTAGAGAGAGAAAATAACTTTTTGCCTAAGGACTACTTTTGGGGGAGCTCTGGATAGTAAAAAAAGATTTTTCAAAGGTTTTTTTAAAAATTTGAATTTTAAGGTTTTTGGGTACACGTTTTGACTTTTTGAGGTCAAAAAATGCTTTTTTGACCATAAAATACATTTAAGGGGATTTAAGAAGATGAAATTTGATTTTTGAAAATTTTGAAAAATTTCAAATTTTTGGGATTTTTTCAAAAGCGGATCAAAAAGGAGGGAAGTTGGAGGTTCCATATGGCCCCTCCTCTCCCACCCCACCTTCTCACTAGGTAAGAGCCCATTTAAGAAGTGTAAGACTACTTTGTCCCCCTACATTTTTGAGGGCATAGAGTGTGTCCACCACCCTCTTCTCATTGGCTAGCCTCTAATTAACCTTAATCCCAAAGGGCCCCTAGAGGGTTCATATTTTTCCCAATGGACAGGGATAGGGAGTAGAGAGTTTACAAGGGTTTGTCAAAGGTGGAAGTTGTTGGAGAAGATGAAACTGATGGACTTGGTGGTGGAAGCTCCTTGACTTAGCAAAGACTTCATTCAATATAGTCTTGGCTCTTATAATTATGCGCCAGATTCCAGGTCTAGAGAGTGGTGTATGTGATGATTCTAGTCTTTTAACAAAGAAAGGAGATTATGATAGGTCCTTCTTTTCTCTCTAGAGGTGTATAGATCTTGATAAGGGTTTTAATCTTAATAACATTTTGTTTTCCAAATAAGAATTTCTTTCGAAAGACTCTACTCTTGTGTTTGCAAAGTTTGGGAGCTCAAAGAAAAAATGGCTTTTCTATAAGAAATCGATAACTTTTGCCTTAATGACTATGTCTTCAGATTAATGCATGCCATAACTTCTAACAAGGTTATAATAGCAAATAAGACTAGTAAAGCACGTATAAATGAATAATTTTCAAGTCAAAAGAAATAAAAAAAGGATGATCAAGGAACAAATTTATGATGACTTTCGAATATCCCAACATAATATATATATATATATATATATATATATATATATATATGTTGTACAGATTTATATGCTAGGTTGCATTAAACACCATATTAGAGAGTTTGAGACTTTAGGGCAAAATTGAGAATCACCAATGTCTTGAAGATTTGGCTATAATATGGACAAATCTCAAAGTACTTTTTGAGGCCAAAGCCTTCCACAAGGTGGTACTTGAAAAGCTATTCTGAGCCATGATCTCAAAACTTTGGCTAAGATTTAGACATGTGGTAAAATCTTAAGATTGTCTTGAAAGTGGAAATTGGAAAATTCCCAAATTCACTAATATGGCTTTATTAGGTTTTAGTCTCACTCTCTTGTTGAAAAATGTAAGGGTGGTCCACTCTTGCATGAAAGATACAGAAAATTGAAATGTGCTACATTAGAAGACAAGCACAGACCCAATGCTAAGTCCCTTTGGGAGCCCACAATCCAATCCAAACAAGCCTTTCTATTATGACTCATCTTCCACAAGATCATCTAGACAACAGCTATGGCTAGAAGACTAGGAATAGAGAATATCCCCGAGGGGTCCACCTCAAAATATTTAAGTGTAGCACCTAAGTTCATCTGGTGGCTCAAGGCGATTGCAGCTTTTATCAGACAGGTGTTGCAGCAAGCGACAACATGGCTTTCTAGAAGTGGGCAAGACAAATCACCTCTTTTGCTCTCCCATGTGCAATGAGGGCTCACTGTGCAATCTTTTCCTCTATGCAATCAAAATTGGGGACACTTACTCCACACGACCTCCAAGTGTCTATAGTTCGTGTAAGCAAGGTTGTACGTGACCATAATGAAGGTCTCACCATCCCAATTTTGTGTTAATCAAATGAGGAGGCTCAGTTTGCACAGTTCTCATGCTTAGCTTATACATATACAAAGATATGTCCAGATAAAGTCGTTTGGTATTGAAATGAGATAATTCAGTCATGTTAGGATTTGTTCAAGGCTTTTAAAAGACAGGGACTGGGAAATTGATCTACCCTTCCGTATGGAAGGGAATATTTTCATCTGGCTCCATTACTTATCCCTTCTTACTCGAGAAATTTGTAGATTCCGTGGCACTGTAAGGATTTGTACAACTCATTTGGAATGTAGCTTAGCTCCCTCATATGGAAGAAAGATGTTGAGTAAATTTGAATACATGACCTTCGTCATTGGAACCTTAACATTTCAAGCTAACCAGTTCCAACTGACGACTCTCTACTTGGCAACAGACTTTACTTAAACAATATGTCCCATGCTAAGATAACCGGACTAGCACGACGCCTTGGTCACTTCAGTATATCGTTGTGACGCCTTACGAGCGTAGCTCCTCCTCGCCATCGCCAATTTCTCCTCTCTTTAATTGCTTTTCTGTCCTTAGCAATATTGACCTTCACTGCCCTCAGCGCGCCTTCCATCCCTTGTCTATTGCCCTGCCTACCTACCCTCATGATTCGCCCATTTATTGATTCACTACAAATTGGCTCCACTACGGACGAAATATCATAAAAATCACCAAAATTGTCGTAACTTAGCAAGAGGTTTGATGAGAAGTAAAAGAAAAGAGCATGTTTGGCAGATGCAATACCCATTCCTATAGAACTTAGAAGGGAACAAGCCCTGCCAAGAATGACATGAAAAATTTGACCTCCGCGAATAAAGAATGGCGTCCAGATTATGAGACTTTCTTAAGGAGATAGGCGTGGAGCGGAAGGGTACTTCCTAGCTGTTTGGAAGAAGAAGAAGAAGAAGCTGAAGCTCCGAGCCAAAACCCATCTATGGCTCCTCGTCGACGACAGTACGTCTGCTACCCCACCTTGGAGAGCCGCACCGGTTTGGAAGTTGTGCAAGAGCTGGGCGAAGGCGGGCAAGGCCTTGTTCTCCTCTGCACGGACCAGAAAACTCGCACACAACTTTTCGCCTGTAAAACCATCAGGTCACATGTCATTAGACCTAACCCTAGCCCTAGCAGCAGCAAGAAGCTGCGAAGACTGCACGACTGTTCTGCATCCCCGGCCCACGTCCAGCAGGACTCGACTCATCATGATGTTCATGACCTCTCATCTTGTGAAAGGAAACGAAAGTTGAGCGCCGAGGAGGTGTTTGCAGACACCCAGCTCCGATGGGAGGCAGACCTGCTTCAGGACCTGCGCGACATACCCGGTGTCCTCCCTCTCGTCTCCACCTTCGAGGGCGACGACACCTGCTTCCATCTCCTCACCGCCTTCTGTGACGGAGGCGATCTGCTCAGCAAGCTCTATGCCCGCCCTCCCCTCTTCAAGCTCCATGATCGCGAGGCTGCTTTCATCGTTGCCAGCCTCGCTCGCACTCTTGCCAGTTGCCACTCTCGCGGTATCGTCCACCGTGACATCAAACCAGCAAATGTCCTCTTCCGCCGCATCCATGATGGCAACGGCACCGAGGAAGCGATCCTCGCAGACTTTGGCATGGCTGAACTCATTGCGCCAGGAGACAAGCTTTGCGAACCCGCCGGAACCTCAGTATACCAGGCCCCTGAAGTTATCAAGGGCTGTTATGACCACCGTGCCGACATTTGGAGTTTGGGTCTTGTTCTTCACCTAGTTCTCACAGCTGATTTGCCTTTTGACATTGGACAGCTACCTCGTGATGCTCCCAAATCTGCCATTCACCAAGCCATCCTCTGCAACCAACTAAGACTCGATGATTTTGGCCTCTCATCCTCAGCGCAGGACCTCCTTGCTCGCATCCTCTGCAAGGACCCAGAAAACAGGCTTACATTGGATGAGCTCCTGTGTCATCCGTGGCTGCTTCTCAATATACCACCTCCCACGGAATTAGCACTCGTCGATAATTATGATGGTCCGCAGTTGCCAACGACAATCAGTCAAACATGCATGTTAGGAACAACAGTGCCAGCTAATTGTTCACAGAGCATAGGCAGCAAATTGTCATGCGTAGCGGGTCATGTCGATGCCGCAGTTGGGTGCAGTCAAGAGATCAAAAAGCTGGATAATGGACCCACTGCCCCCAAGGCCAGAATTAGAGCCCGCAAACCCATGAGCAGAAAATGCTACCTACAGCATTGGGGGAATGCCCTGCCCAAAAATATGGGCACGGTGAGGGCCATGTGATTCGACCCGGTGGATATAATTACAGGGCAATGGTAAGGAGATATACCTCATCAAGGAATTTATAAGGCCTTCACAACATCTGTTTTGGTGGAGTAATAACAGTTTAATGGGCTGTCATTGATGAAGTCAGTCGATGAATTGGAAAGTGCCTTGACAAAACCAGATCAGGGCATCGAGCGACGGCAAGCCCAAAGTGGAGCCCAACATCGAATGAAGGCAATTTTTGGACAAGAATTAGCTGTAATTAACAATTATGAGCTACGATGAATCGAAAAGTGCCGTGACAAAACCGGCTCAGATGATCATCAAAGGCAAGCCCAAATTAGTGTTTCTCAGCTTGCAGCATCTTGAAGGTAAAAGCCTCACTTATAATCAGCTCACTGATCTGACCCGAAGGGAAAGCCATTCACTGGGCCTCTCAATTTTACATAGGTACTGATCTCCAACCCCTGGCAATGTGATGGGTTGGACTGATGTTTTGCAATGGGTTAAATAACAGGGGGCACAGTACGGTATTGCTGCTCTAATTAAATGTACAAAAACGTATGAGTTGTTCGCAGCTTTGTAAATCTCTGGCCCCAATTCCTCGTGGATGTAGGCACCCTGCCGAACCACGTAAATCTTGTTGTCTGGTGCCTTCTCATTTTCTGTTTTCCTGCTATTAATTTGCATTCAACATTCTTTACATATTTCATACCTTATGGATTAAATTTGTGGCAATGGTAATGGTAGCCCACAAAGCCCCAATTTTAAAGCCTTCGGACCCGATCACATATTTATAAGCCCATTGCTTCAATGAAGGCTAGTACGTTGAAGCTTGAGCTGCTACTCCGCTCTCTCGACTCAATCATGAGTCCCGGGCGGGAATTGTGAGTGGTTCAAATTTCCCCAAAACCTACAAGTTTCAAGATTCCTTGACCGTCCATCGTCCAAGTTTTTGGCCTGCTCATGGCTATAGTGTTGAGTACCCTTTTTGTCACTAACTAAAAATAAAAAAATTAAGTTTTGGCCTGAAAAGTAAGGTGATTAGTCTCTACAATTTGTGATTGGCTTCACGTGATAGTGGGCACTTACGATGAGGCAATGTTGTAATAAGTGACGAGGCAAGGGTGTTAGTGCAGTCTGCAATCACGTTTCCAAGGAATAATATTTTTGGCGTGTATCTGAAGAAGAAAGGAGGAATAGGTTAACCGACGACTGTCCAAGTGTGGGTAGGGGGAATAGGGTTCTACATTGGGTTTTTCTTTTCCTAGCCGCCGATTGCGATTTCATGAGCTTTTGCAGACTACAGAATATTATAGACATAGCTTGGCCTATGTGCTGCATGCGGCTTTGCAGCCTTTGTGGATCCTCTACAAGACATCGTGTGCACCCACTGTTGCCATCTCAACTCTCAACTCCAATTTTTTGTATATGGATGTAGTGCATCGTATTTCTGATTGGTAGACGATCCCCTTTACTAGTACCCTATAGACCCCCCCCCCCAGTAAGTAACCAAAGTGGGTTGGGTTGTTGGCTTACAAAATCGGACGTTCTGTCAGCCTATTGGCGACTGCACATGTTCTGATCCCGTTTGGGAATGCCTCTCTACTGGTGCAAATATGCCCCTAATGCTTCACGTGGCACCTTTGCATTGGGAAGTGTGAAAACAGTCGAGAATTTTCTCTATGGCACAATTTCTGGAACCGCCAACATCGCCAAATAGCCATGTGCAAGGCGCATCATCTGTGCTTCTTCTCGCCCAAATCTCTGCATCATAGCTTGAGAAATTCCCTGCACAATCTCGATGTCTCTATGCTGGCTCCTCTATCCTAGAGGAGGGCAATTTGTAAAGGGCTCATCCCAGCTTTTGCCTCTCTGTGTTGATAGGAGTGACATTGCAATCCCTCTTTCTCACAGCATAGTGAACTAGGAGTGTATTAAAGCCAACCTTGGTCCCGATGTTTATTTTTGCTTTTGGAATGGAGCAAGTGCTTGGGGCTCATTTCTATTTCTGTTTAAGTGGTGCAAGTGTTTGGGGTTCATTTCTATTGTTTGGAATAGAGCGATCCTCATCACTACACTAACATACTTGTATTTTACAACGTTGCCTCAGACTGAAAAGATGATTTTCGAGAGATTGGTTATTTTTTGTGTTTTTTCTTTGCCTACACATCACTTTTGCATGAGAGAGTTACTAGGTGGTGTAGCCAATGCAAAGCGGGTGCAAAGAGACCTGGAATACCAACTCCAAGTGTTGTGACTTCAGAGCATCCCTTTAATGCGGCCTCTACACAGGGTGGACAAAATAGTGGTGCACCCTCCATGGAGGCTACTACACCCCCACGAAGAGTTAGTACTCAAGGTGGGTCGCCTGAGTACCATTTTGGGATATCTAAAGCAAGACAAATGAGTCTCAAGCGGAGCTTTTGATCAATTGCAACTGAGGAGACATATTCTTCTCTTGCACAAGATAGGCCTTGATATAGAATTCTAGGTTTGAGACCTTAGTATAGAATTTCTTTTCATTTGTATTTAGGTAATATAACTTTCACTTCTATGCTGACACACCTTTCCAAGTCGTAGTGATTTGCCCTAGTATTTTGCAGCATAGATGGACTTGAGCTTGCATGGAGCATGGATATATCGGAATTTAATATTGCATGCTTATTTACACAGCTATCAAGGAGATGCATCACATACCTCCAAGTGTACTAATTTGTATGCTTCAAGTTTATGGACATTTATATTTGGTGATTGTGGTTTTTCATGGTTTGATGAGTGCATTTAATTATGTCTTGTTATCTTCCATTAAAGATTTATAAACATGTCCTTGTTTTAGTTAGTTAACCTAGAGATAAGTCTTATTCATGATCCTTGAAGTTAGTAGGCCATGACTTTAGGTTAACACGTTTACTGACTGCTAGTTCTAGTTGGTAAACTATATGAATGTTTGAGACCTTAAGAGTGTTTTAGGCATAGGAAGGCTTTCTCACTCAAATAACAAAGAACATTAGTGAGAATACAAAGGAAATGGAAGAAAAAACAAAAGTGTCACAAGTGTAAAAGTTTAATCCCGGTTTAGATTTGGTATTGGCCACATCTTTTCCCAAGTGCAAAAGGAGATGAGGTACTCTTTTCTTTGAGAAACAATAAGCCTTGGTCATACAAAATAAGCACACACATCAAAGGATTTTAAATTCACGGTGGTGGAAAAAAGAAAATAAACAAAGAGAAAAAGAAAAGTCAAGAAAAATGAAATGAAATAGACTTTCATTGACATTTAAGAAAATTCAACATTTTTTTTAAAGTTGTGAGAGTTAGTTAGTTGATCTAAGGTGAAAGACACAATTAGGAGATTGAGCTTGCTACCTTCCTGATTTCTTTATTTTGTGGGATCATTCTTCCTCAAGTGTCCACTACGACATGGCTTTGTCAAGGACAACAAAGCTTAGGAAGGGGGGAATGTTGGAAGCATCCAACACTAGCATCCATTTTCAACTTCTTCATGTGCACATTTTTTCATTTACCATGTATAGATTCACTAACTTTTTACGAGTTCCAAATTGCATCTACTATTTTACTCTATGTGCCTTGGACGACTGGCCATTCATTTTAAACACCCTAGGCATACAAGTGAATTGTAGATCATGTGAAAGGGAAGAGACCATTTTGTGAGAAAACCTAGATTAGAGCAGGAGAAGAAGGAGGCTATGGAGGTGGAGGCTTGGAGCCACATGTACTCTCTTCAAAAATTGATTAATGCATGCAATTGAGTTGAGTCCTATGCTTCTCTCTTGATTTTCATTAAAGTTGTGTTTTAATGTCTCAATGTGTGTATAAAGAATTAATCGCTCTATAATCGCTTAACTACCTATTATGTGTTTATTTATGGTGTTGTGTGCATGATTAGATTAGTGTGTAAATTAGAATTTGGTATACATCACTCTAATCATAACCCATGAGCTTAGGTGAGCTCATGTTTAGGATGTGCCTACAAGGAATAGTAGGGAATGCAACGAAGAGCATTGCATGATTAGCATAAGGGTTAACGTGAGTGTCACCACTAATCCATTTCATTAGCTTTCTCTTCTTCCTATTCTACATGGCCTTTCATGATTTCCCCACTCTTTTCTTACTCATTACTCTCACACACTCACCCATGTGATGCTTCCATGCCCTAGCCTGGTCGTTGGCATCCATGGATTGATAATTTTGTTGATTCATTGAAACTATGCTACAAGGGAGCCAACCAACATTCAGAATGCAATCACTCCTTTTGTGGTAGATACACATTGTCAATGAAGGTTATTAATGGAGAGAAATTCATATTATTAGACATTCCAATGGGATTCCATGGTGCTTTTGAATAGAGATGGATTCCATGACTTTTGAATAGAGATGGATTCTATGTAACTTTTTAGTAGAGATGGATCCTATGTAACCTTTTTGGCTCAATGATTACCTATCAATGCTTCTTTAAAGAAATGTCCATCTTTTCTCTTTGGAGGTGTGTAGGTCTTGATAAGGGTTTTAAACTTGAGAAGGTTTTCTTTTCCAGATATGAATTTCTTCCTAGAGACTCTATTCTTGTGTTTGCAAAGTTTGGGATGCATGGACATAGCTTAAAGAAAAAATAATTTTTCTATAAGAAAAAGATAAGTCGATAACTTTTGCTCAGAGACTATGTCTTCTTTAGCATATCAATGCACACCGTAATTTCTAACAAGGTTAAGAGCACATAAGACTAGTAAATCATGTATAAACTAATGATAATTTTCTAACAAGGTTAAGAGCACATAATTTCTAACAAGGGTAAGAGCACATAATTTCTAACAAGGGTAAGAGCACATAAGACTAGAAAATCATGTATAAACTAATGATAATTTTCAAGTCAAAAGAAATTTAAAAAAAGGATGATCAAGGAACAAATTTATGATGACTTTCGAATATCCCAACGTAATGTATAGATATGGATTAATCTAAGGCCATAAGTCTATAGATTTATCTATTAGGTTGCATTAGGTTTTAGTCTCTCTCTCTCTCTCTCTCTCTCTCTCTCTCTCTCTCTCTCTCTCTCTCTCTCTCTATCTATCTATCTATCTCTTTGAAAAATGGTAGGGTGAACTCTTACATGAAAGATATAGACAATTGAAATGTGCCACATTAGAATTCAAGCATAGACTCATTCCTAAGTCCATTTGGGAACCCACAATCCAATCCAAACAAGTCTTTCTATTATGACTCATCCTCGACAAGGTCATCTAGACAACAGGTAAGGCTAGAAGACTAGCAGTAGACAATGTCTCCAAGGGGTCCACCTCAAAATATTTAATTGTAGCACCTAAGTTCATCCGAAGGGTTTTTTTTTATTTTGAAGAATTACTGTAATTACATGTACAAGAGGGCTGAAAAATGGAAACTTCTAAATGAAGGGGTCGTTTTATTCATGGCAAAAAGTGTGTGTGTGTGTGTGTGTGTGTGTGTGTGTGTGTGTGTGTGTGTGTGTGTGTGTGTGTGTGTGTGTGTGTGTGTGTGTGTGTAGAGGGAGTTCCAATTTCACATAGTTGCAAAAACGCATGCATAATTGCACAAGCTATCGGGAGTAAGTAGTATTAAATGGCTCAAGATGATTGCAACTTTTATCAAAAAGGTGTTGTTGCAAGCAACAACATGGCTTGCTAGAATTGGGCAACACAAATCACCTCTTTTGCTCTCCCATGTGCATTACGAGCCCCACTGTGCAGTCTTTCCCTATGCAATCAAATTGGAGGCACTTAGGTGTCTATAGTTCATGTAATCAGGGTTGTATGCGACCACAATGAGGATCCCACCATCCCAGTTTTGTGTTAATCAAATGACAATGTTAGCATTTGAAGGGCTTCTTATTCTTTTAAAAGATAGGAACTAGGAATGCTATCCTTCCCTATGAAAGGGAATATTTTCATTTGGCTCACTTATTTATCCCTTTTTACTCAAAGTTTTTTTAGATTCCTTAGCACTGTAAGAACTTTTATAAAATTATAGCTCATTGAAAATTTAAAATGTAGCTCTACTCCCTCATATGCACATTTTTTACATTTACCATCTATAGATTCACGGACTTTTTACGAGTTCCAAATTTATATACTATTTTAGTCTATGTGTCTTGGACGGTCGGCCATTCATTTTTTAAACCCTAGGCATATAAGTGATTGTAGATCATGTGAAAGGAGAGAGATTATTTTGAGAGAAGATATAAATTAGAGAAGGAGAAGAAGGAAGCTATGGAGTTGGAGGCTTGGAGCAACATGTACTCTCTTCACAAATCTGTTAATGCATGCATTGAGTTTCAATCCTATGGTTCTAGCTTGGTTTTTATAAAAGTTGTGTATTAATGTCTTGATGTGTGTGTATTAAGAACTAGTCGCTCTATAAATGCTTAATTACCTATTCTGTGTCTATTTATGGTGTTGTGTGCATGATTAGATT
Organism: Adiantum capillus-veneris; assembly: GCF_014529385.1. Lineage (NCBI taxonomy): Eukaryota > Viridiplantae > Streptophyta > Polypodiopsida > Polypodiales > Pteridaceae > Adiantum > Adiantum capillus-veneris. Next base: position 142,779,302 of record NC_140953.1, on the reverse strand, counting down.
AGTGTGTAGATTAAAATTTGTGCATATATCACTCTAATTTTTGTTAAGTATGGAGCTTGATTTACCCCTTGTAATTTTTAGTATTAAGAACGCACATTTGTAAGGCCCTCCTTATGAGGAGAAGCCATCGTGCATGAAGAAAATCACTCGACAGAAAACCAAAAATCCATGCCCAGATCGATCGATCTTTACGCGAACTGCCTTCATCAGAATATTCCTTTTTGTCGTAATATTACGATCGGATGGCGATCGAAAAAGGGTCAAAAAGTGGCAGGTCGGTTGCTCTTAATGAGTCAATAGTCAGTGACCGAATTCAATGGCCAGTGGCTGATTTCAAAGCAGACTTGTCTTCTCAAGGGCGACCACACATGGGCACATTGGAAAGTCCAACTTGGACATGTCTATACAAGGGCATGAGAATTGCTACCTTCCTGATTTCTTTATTTTGTGGGAGCATTCTTCCTCAAGTGTCCACTACGACATGGCTTTGTCAAGGACAACAAAGCTTAGGAAGGGGGGAATGTTGGAAGCATCTAACACTAGCATCCATTTTCAACTTCTTCATATGCACATTTTTTCATTTACCATGTATAGATTCACTAACTTTTTACGAGTTCTAAATTGCATCTACTATTTTACTCTATGTGCCTTGGATGACTGGCCATTCATTTTAAACACCCTAGGCATACAAGTGAATTGTAGATCATCTGAAAGGGGAAGGACCATGTCATAAAATCTAATATCTAACTAACCCAAATGATTTTCTCATATTAAATTGATCACTTAATATGGGAGAATAAACGGGAACAAGTGTTAAGATATAGGTGTGTGCTTATAGATCTATCTCAACACGAGGCCAATGGTAAAGGGGCCCAAAAGGGAGATGGTCTATCAAAGAGCAAGGCTAACCAATGGAGCATAAGACCTTAGGGTTAGCTTCATTGAAGACCTCCAATAAATGTATGTAAAAAGTCCTTTGACCTTAAGTAAGCTAGGGCTGAGCTTGAGGTGGGAACCCGGCCCAAGCTCGAGGTGCTTGTCGTGCTTGAGGTGTTTGTCGTGCTTGAGGTGTTTGTCATGCTTGAGGTTCTTGATTAAGATGCTTGAGGTGCTTGACTGGATCCATGCTTGAGGTGCTTGACTTGCTGCATGATTAAGGTACTTGAGGTGCCTTGAGAAGCTTGCCTGAGATGCTTGTGGGAACACCCCCTAGTTCAAGTGCTTTGTCATGCTTGATGAGTAAGGTGCTTGATCACCTAAAGTCAAAATCATTCCTACAAGAGGGGGGGCGAGCCCTTTTCCTAGGAGCTAGAGAGAGAACACCCACTCACACACACAAGGGAAGCCCCAACTTGAAGAGGCAGCAAGGACACATGTCAGGCCCCTACCCATGTTACCTTCATGTGTTGCTTGAAGCCTATTGGCTAAGCTTCAAAGGGGTCCAATGATAAATTACTTGAATTATCTAATTGATTTTTCATTTATCAAGTCCTCTCTCTCAAAGGGGAAAGGGGGACACTTGTCCCAAGGCTACCCATGTTGCTTGTAATGGCTCCTGCTTGTGATTGGCTAGGCCTGGAGGGGTCCAATGAGCTTCAAGCATGAGCTACAAGGGGGGGTCGACCCAAGCTAGCTAGGGCCTTGCTTGAGGGGTATACTTACCCACACACACTCACAATCACTCTCATTGTGTGCTATGCAAAGTGCAAGAGCTCCCTCTCCAAGCAAGTAGAGGTTGAGAGCCTACACCAACACTCTTGGCTATGGAGTGCAAATCCAACCAAGAGCCATGCTTCAATGCTTAAGCTTGCCATCTCCTTCTTCTTCATTACTATGCTATTATGTATGCTAGCAACAAGAGTATGATAAGTGAGGAACTAATTCTTTCTCCTACGAAATGTTTCTTCTTCCTCTTCCCTACCCTCATTCCCTGCTAGCTCTCTCCACCTTCGAAGGTGTTTGAGGTCTTGGGACTGAGGCTTGGGATAGTTAAAGCTTTCTTCAAGTTTATGTTATGTTTGTGGTGCATGAAGCCTTCCATCTTCATGGCATCACCTAGGTCACAAGGAACACAAAGACTGTATTGTAACAAGTCTCTCTTTATGGGAGAAATCATAATACAAATGCCTATTGGAGGGGGGACCGGCTCCACATAAATCCGGTCCTCAATTGTTGTCATGTTCTCTAAACTCTCTCTCTTGCAAAAGTATTGTCTATGCCAAGTTAACTAATTGCTATGATTATGTTGCTATCTTCAATTATGTCTACCCGCTATGCTCACAAAATCATTTCTTGAAAGTACTCTCATTAAATTCCGCTATTCTCAAATTGAATAGGCAAATTCCATTACTACCATTTTGTGAGAAAACCTAGATTAGAGCAGGAGAAGAAGGAGGCTATGGAGGTGGAGTCTTGGAGCCACATGTACTCTCTTCAAAAATTGATTAATGCATGTATTTAAGTTGAGTCCTATGCTTCTCTCTTGATTTTCATTAAAGCTGTGTATTAATGTCTCAATGTGTGTATAAAGAACTAATTTGCTCTACAACTCCTTAACTACCTATTATGTGTTCATTTATGGTGTTGTGTGCATGATTAGATTAGTGTGTAAATTAGAATTTGGTATACATCACTCTAATCATAACCCATGAGCTTAGGTGAGCTCATGTTTAGGATGTGCCTACAAGGATTAGTAGGGAATGCAACGAAGAGCATTGCATGATTAGCATAAGGGTTAACGTGTGTGTCACCACTAATCCATCTCATTAGCTTTCTCTTCTTCCTATTTTAGATAGTCTTTCATGATTTCCCCACTCTTTTCTTACTCATTACTCTCACACACTCACCCATGTGATGCTTCCATGCCCTAGCCTGGTCGTTGGCATCCATGGATTGAAAATTTTGTTGATTCATTGAAACTATGCTACAAGGGAGCCAACCAACATTCAGAATGCAATCACTCCTTTTATGGTAGATACACATTGTCAATGAAGGTTATTAATGGAGAGAAATTCATATTATTAGGCATTCCAATGGGATTCCATGGAGCTTTTGAATAGAGATGGATTCCATGGCTTTTGAATAGAGATGGATTCCATGACTTTTGAATAGAGATGGATTCTATGTAACTTTTGAGTAGAGATGGATCTTATGTAACCTTTTTGGCTTAATGATTACGTATCAATGCTTCTTAAAAGAAATGTCCATCTTTTCTCTTTTGAGGTGTGTAGGTCTTGATAAGGGTTTTAAACTTGAGAAGGTTTTCTTTTCCAGATATGAATTTCTTCCTAAAGACTCTACTCTTGTGTTTGCAAAGTTTGGGATGCATGGACATAGCTCAAAGAAAAAAAAAAATCTAAAAGAAAAAGAGAAGTCGATAACTTTTGCCTTAGTGACTATGTCTTCTTTAGTAGTTTAATGCACACCATAACAGTGTTGATTTTTGCATAACAGGTGCCTTATAGTCTTCTACGGTTTGTGCTATATAGCACATGTTGTTCCTGCCCTGTTTCTCCTATTTTCGAGCAGTTTTCACATTAGGTGCAACATTTACCATGGCTGACAACAACAACACAGATGTGTTCAAGATGTTTGCTGCTGAGAACAGGTTGGATGGGGACAACTACCCTATGTGGGCTTATATGATGCAACATGTACTTGTGTCAAAGGGTGTATGGAACATTGTGCAAGGCATTGATGTACGTCCTGGTTCTAAGGATGTACGCGATGTTGAGGATGTTGCAGGTCTTGCTGCAAGGCATTAGGAAAGAAATGGACTCATTTTTGGGCCTTTTAGCTCTAGTGAGAGAATGCTCCTTAGCCAATAGGAAGAAGGCTAACGTTACGTAGAAAAGCCTTTTTTCTCACTTTTGAAAATGCTTATGAAATCCATTTTGGTGAAATTGTCATTGTCACCTGAAAAGTAAGGTGCCTAATAGTGACATCTTGCACAAGCGCCAAGCGCTTTTTTATGACCCGCTGTTGCTATCTCACACAAGCGTCAATCACCTTTTTCTGAGGTACTCGCAATTCAAATTCGAACGGGTCATACTTGATAGCGATTGATAGGTACTATTTAAAACTCTAAAGAGGTCGGAACTAAGCGAATAGAGGCCCATGAGGGGTCTCTGGGGCCTCTATTCGCTTGGTTCTGACCTCATGAGGCCCTAAGCTTAAAAAAATTGTATCTTGAGCTAGAGACATTGGATTTCAGTGTTTTCAAGTGCTATCGTAAGGTTTTTGGACGTTCCAGATGCATCCATGGTGTTATTTTGTATTTTGAAAACATCTTTTATGTTATTTCTCTTATCGCACATCACATCACTCATTAAGATTCACGAACACGGATTTTTGTGCACATAAGTTGGGCTCTCGAAAAGCATTTTGTATGAGCATGCATTTAAGTGATCGAGCAAACTTCTACATATGTACTATGACAAAAAGAATTCCAAAATCCTACTTTTGTATTTTTTAGGATTACCTCTCTCTATGCTGAGTTGGCATTTCTTACAAAGCCCAAAATTGAGTCCAAGTTTCTCCTAATGATTGCTGCTGTTAGAGTTGTTTTGCCTACGTCAGAACAAGCTCGTTGGGATGTTAATGATGCGTAGGCTCATGCATTGAAATGTGAAAACAGTCGAGAATTTTCTCTATGGCACAATTTTTGGAACCGCCAACATCGCCAAATAGCCATGTGCAAGGCGCATCATCTGTGCTTCTTCTCGCCCAAATCTCTACATCATAGCTTGAGAAATTCCCTGCACAATCTCGATGTCTCTATGCTGGCTCCTCTATCCTAGAGGAGGGCAGTTTGTAAAGGGCTCGTCTCAGCTTTTGCCTCTCTGTGTTGATAGGAGTGACATTGCAATCCCTCTTTCTCACCGCATAGTGAACTAGGAGTGTATTAAAGCCAACCTTGGTCCCTATATCTATTTTTGTTTTTGGAATGGAGCAAGTGCTTGGGGCTCATTTCTATTTTTGTTTAGGTGGTGCAAGTGTTTGGGGTTCATTTCTATTGTTTGGAATAGAGAGATCCTCATCACTACACTAACATACTTGTATTTTACAACGTTGCTTCAGACTGAAAAGATGATTTTCGAGAGATTGGTTATTTTTTGTGTTTTTTCTTTGCCTACATATCACTTTTGCACCTTGTTATCTAAATGTTTAATTGATTTCAATATAATAAGAACCGAACATTTTATGTATGCTAGACAACTTGTGAAGGTATTAATGCTTGCTCCAAAAACATCAATGAAGCACATCCCCTTAAAGACATAGGCCATGAGAATGCCACAAAATGCTTGAGAGAGTTACTAGGTGGTGTAGCCAATGGAAAGCGGGTGCAAAGAGACCTGGAATACCAACTCCAAGTGTTGTGACTTCAGAGCATCCCTTTAATGCTGCCTCTACACAGGGCGGACAAAATAGTGGTGCACCCTCCATGGAGGCTACTACACCCCCACGAAGAGTTAGTACTCAAGGTAGGTCGCCTGAGTACCATTTTGGGATATCTAGAGCAAGACAAATGAGTCCCAAGCGGAGCTTTTGATCAATTGCAATTGAGGAGACATATTCTTCTCTTGCACAAGATAGGCCTTAGTATAGAATTCTAGGTTTGAGACCTTAGTATAGAATTTCTGTTCATTTGTATTTAGGTAATAAAACTTTCCCTTCTATGCTGACACACCTTTCCAAGTCATAGTGATTTTCCCCAGGATTTTGCAGCATAGATGGAGTTGAGCTTGCATGGAGCATGGATATATCGAACTTTAATATTGCATGCTTATTTACACAGCTATCAAGGAGATGCATCACATACCTCCAAGTGTACTACTTTGTATGCTTCAAGTTTATGGACATTTATATTTGGTGATTGTGGTTTTTCATGGTTTGATGAGTGCATTTAATTATGTTTTGTTATCTTCCATTAAATATTTATAAACATGTCCTTGCTTTAGTTAGTTAACCTAGAGATAAGTCTTATTCATGATCCTTGAAGTTAGTAGGCCATGAATTTAGGTTAACACATTTACTTGACTGCTAGTTCTAGTTGGTAAACTATATGAACGTTTGAGACCTTAGGAGTGTTTTATGCATAGGAAGGCTTGCTTACTCAAATAACAAAGAACATTAGTGAGAATACAAAGGAAATGGAAGAAAAAACAAAAGTGTCACAAGTGTAAAAGTTTAATCCCGGTTTAGATTTGGCATTGGCCACATCTTTTCCCAAGTGCGAAAGGACATGCGGTACTCTCTTCTTTGAGAAACAATAAGCCTTGGGCATACAAAATAAGCACACACATCAAAGGATTTTAAATTCATGGTGGTGGAAAAAAGAAAATTAAAAAAAGAGAAAAAGAAAAGTCAAGAAAAATGAAATGAAATAGACTTCCATTGACCTTGAAGAAAATTCAAGATTTTTTTTAAAGTTGTGAGAGTTAGTTAGTTGATCTAAGGTGAAAGACATAATTAGGAGATTGAGCTTGCTACCTTCCTGATTTCTTTATTTTGTGGGAGCATTCTTCCTCAAGTGTCCACTACGACATGGCTTTGTCAAGGACAACAAAGCTTAGGAAGGGGGGAATGTTGGAAGCATCCAACACTAGCATCCATTTTCAACTTCTTCATGTGCACATTTTTTCATTTACCATGTATAGATTCACTAACTTTTTACGAGTTCCAAATTGCATCTACTATTTTACTCTATCTGCCTTGGATGACTGGCCATTCATTTTAAACACCCTAGGCATACAAGTGAATTGTAAATCATCTGAAAGGGGAAGGACCATTTTGTGAGAAAACCTAGATTAGAGCAGGAGAAGAAGGAGGCTATGGAGGTGGAGGCTTGGAGCCACATGTACTCTCTTCAAAAATTGATTAATGCATGCAATTGAGTTGAGTCTATGCTTCTCTCTTGATTTTCATTAAAGCTGTGTATTAATGTCTCAATGTGTGTATGAAGAACTGATCGCTCTATAATCGCTTAACTACCTATTATGTGTTTATTTATGGTGTTGTGTGCATGATTGGATTAGTGTGTAAATTAGAATTTGGTATACATCACTCTAATCATAACCCATGAGCTTAGGTGAGCTCATGTTTAGGATGTGCCTACAAGGATTAGTAAGGAATGCAACGAAGAGCATTGCATGATTAGCATAAGGGTTAACGTGTGTGTCACCACTAATCCATGCATCAGATTGTTATGCTTTGGCTGTGTCTAGCTTACATGATGTTGAGGAGCCTCTGACTTTTGATGAAGCACAGAATTCAGAAAATTGGATGGCTGCCATGCAATCACAATATGATGCACTTATAGAAAATGACACATGGACTTTATGTGATTTGACTCCTTGAAAAAAGGCCATTGGTACGAAGTGGGTTTACAAGTTGAAACGCAAGCCAGATGGTGAGATCGATCGCCATAAGGCTCGACTTGGTGCAAAGGGTTATGCATAGCAAAAAGGCATAGATTATAAAGGGGCTTTTGCTCCCACTTGTCGTATGACTCCTGTGTGTTTTCTATGTGCATTGGCAGCTCATTTTGGTTGGGATATACATCAATAAGACACTGTTACTGCTTTCTTGAATGGTGACATATTTGAGGAAGTTTATGTAACCCAGCCTCGCAGTTTTGTCATAAAAGGACAAGAGAACAAAGTGTGTAGATGTAAGAAGGCTTTGTATGGGTTGAAGCAATCTCCTCGTGCTTGGTATGAGAAAGGTGACACTCATTTGGTCAAACAAGGCTTTCGTAACAGTCCAACAGAAATCACATTGTATGTAAAGCGTGAGGGTGATGTACTTCTCATTGTGGTTCTTTATGTCAATGATTTGCTGATCACTGGACCAGATGAGAGACATATTTTTGAATTTAAGTCTGATTTGAATGCTAATTTCAAGATGAAAGATTTGGGGCTGTTGCATCATTACTTGGGTATACAGTTTAAGCAGTGTGATGGTGGTATTGCCTTGTGTCAGAAACGTTGCATAGAGATAGTGCTATGTAAGTTTGGACTTGAGGATTGTAACCCTATTGCCGCTCCCATGGAAACATGTTTGAAGTTGAGTCTACATGATACTGGCCATCCTGCTAATGTCACTCTTTACCAAACTGTTGTTGGCTGCCTCATTTATGTATGCAACGAGGCCTGATATTCAATTTGTAGTCTCACAGCTCAGCAGATTTATGCATAGCCCAGGGTCTAAGCATTGGCAGGATGTCAAGAGGATTTTCCGCTACCTTAGTGGCACTTTACATCTTGGCTTGTTTTATCCCAAGGGGGGATCATTGCCGCTAGACTTACATTCTTTTTCGGAATCAGATTGGGCTGGTTGTTTTGACACGTGAGTGTCCACAAGTGGTTTTTGTTTCATGCTTGGCAATTCATGTATATCATGGTTGAGCAAGAAGCAACCTACTGTGGCCACTTTGAGTTGTGAGGCTAAGTACAGGGCAGTCTTCACATCTACGGTTGACTGTGTATGGCTCAGATGCCTTATGGCTGATTTGGGTGTTGGACAGGACACTGCCAACACTATCTACACTGACAGTCAGAGCGCATTGGCAGTTGCGAGGAACCCAGTTTTTCATGCTCGCACAAAGCACATTGAGGTGCATTAGCACTATGTCAGGGAGAGGCTCTCAACAGGAGAGATCCGCTTGGCTTATGTGCCAACACAGGAAAACCTTGCAGATCTTTTCACAAAGGCATTGTCTCGTGAGAAGCTTGAAGCTTTCCGCAAAGCTTTGGGCTTACTCTCCTTTGTGGACTGATCATGTCCTCAGGGCATGGCATACAAGTGAATTGTAGATCATCTGAAAGGGGAAGGACCATTTTGTGAGAAAACCTAGATTAGAGCAGGAGAAGAAGGAGGCTATGGAGGTGGAGGCTTGGAGCCACATGTACTCTCTTCAAAAATTAATTAATGCATGCATTTAAGTTGAGTCCTATGCTTCTCTCTTGATTTTCATTAAAGCTGTGTATTAATGTCTCAATGTGTGTATAAAGAACTAATCGCTCTATACTCGCTTAACTACCTAATATGTGTTTATTTATGGTGTTGTGTGCATGATTAGATTAGTGTGTAAATTAGAATTTGGTATACATCACTCTAATCATAACCCACGAGCTTAGGTGAGCTCATGTTTAGGATGTGCCTACAAGGATTAGTAAGGAATGCAACGAAGAGCATTGCATGATTAGCATAAGGGTTAACGTGTGTGTCACCACTAATCCATTTCATTAGCTTTCTCTTCTTCCTATTCTACATGGCCTTTCAGGATTTCCCCACTCTTTTCTTACTCATTACTCTCACACACTCACCCATGTGATGCCTCCATGCCCTAGCCTGGTCGTTGGCATCCATGGATTGATAATTTTGTTGATACATTGAAACTATGCTACAAGGGAGCCAACCAACATTCAGAATGCAATCACTCCTTTTGTGGTAGATACACATTGTCAATGAAGGTATTAATGGAGAGAAATTCATATTATTAGGCATTCCAATGGGATTCCATGGAGCTTTTGAATAGAGATGGATTCCATGACTTTTGAATAGAGATGGATTCTATGTAACTTTTGAGTAGAGATGGATCCTATGTAACCTTTTTGGCTCAATGATTACCTATCAATGCTTCTTAAAAGAAATGTCCATCTTTTCTCTTTGGAGGTGTGTAGGTCTTGATAAGGGTTTTAAACTTGAGAAGGTTTTCTTTTCCAGATATGAATTTCTTCCTAAAGACTCTATTTTTGTGTTTGCAAAGTTTGGGATGCATGGACATAGCTTAAAGAAAAAATGTTTTTGCTATAAGAAAAAGAGAAGTCGATAACGTTTGCCTTAGTGACTATGTCTTCTTTAGCAGATCAATCCACACCATAATTTCTAACAAGGTTAAGAGCACATAAGACTAGTAAATCATGTATAAACTAATGATAATTTAAGTCAAAAGAAATTTTAAAAAAGGAGGATCAAGGAACAAATTTATGATGACTTTCGAATATCCCAACATAATGTATAGATATGGATTAATCTAAGGTCATAAGTCTATAGATTTATCTATCAAGTTGCATCAGGTTTCTCTCTCATTCTCTCTCTCTCTCTCTCTGGAAAATGGTAGGGTGAACTCTTACATGAAAGATATAGACAATTGAAATGTGCCACATTAGAATTCAAGCATAGACTCATTCCTAAGTCCATTTGGGAACCCACAATCCAATCCAAACAAGTCTTTCTATTATGACTCATCCTCGACAAGGTCATCTAGACAACAGGTAAGGTTAGAAGAGTAGCAGTAGACAATGTCTCCAAGGGGTCCACCTCAAAATATTTAATTGTGGCACCTAAGTTCATCCGAAGGGTTTTTTTCTATTTTGAAGAATTACTGTAATTACATGTACAAGAGGGCTGAAAAATGGAAACTTGTAAATGAAGGGGTCGTTTTATTCATGGCAAAGTGTGTGTGTGTGTGTGTGTGTGTGTGTGTGTGTGTGTGTGTGTGTGTGTGTGTGTGTGTGTGTGTGTGTGTGTGTGGAGGGAGTGCCAATTTCACATAGTTGCAACTGCACGTGTTTTGATCCCGTTTGGGAATGCCTCTCTACAGGTGCAAATATGCCCCTAATGCTTCACGTGGCACCTTTGCATTGGGAAGTGTGAAAACAGTCGAGAATTTTCTCTATCGCACAATTTCTGGAACCGCCAACATCGCCAAATAGCCATGTGCAAGGCGCATCATCTGTGCTTCTTCTCGCCCAAATCTCTGCATCATAGCTTGAGAAATTCCCTGCACAATCTCGATGTCTCTATGCTGGCTCCTCTATCCTAGAGGAGGGCAGTTTGTAAAGGGCTTGTCCGAGCTTTTGCCTCTCTGTGTTGATAGGAGTGACATTGCAATCCCTCTTTCTCACAACATAGTGAACTAGGAGTGTATTAAAGCCAACCTTAGTCCCGATGTTTATTTTTGTTTTTGGAATGGAGCAAGTGCTTGGGGCTCATTTCTATTTTTGTTTAGGTGGTGCAAGTGTTTGGGGTTCATTTCTATTGTTTGGAATAGAGTGATCCTCATCACTACACTAACATACTTGTATTTTACAACGTTGCCTCAGACTGAAAAGATGATTTTCGAGAGATTGGTTATTTTTTGTGTTTTTTCTTTGCCTACATATCACTTTTGCACCTTGTTATCTAAATGTTTAATTGATTTCAATATAATAAGAACCTAACATTTTATGTATGCGTAGACGACTTGTGAAGGTATTAATGCTTGCTCCAAAAACATCAATGAAGCACATCCCCTTAAAGACATAGGCCATGAGAATTCCACAAAATGCTTGAGAGAGTTACTAGGTGGTGTAGCCAATGCAAAGCGGGTGCAAAGAGACTTGGAATACCAACTCCAAGTGTTGTGACTTCAGAGCATCCCTTTAATGCTGCCTCTACACAGGGCGGACAAAATAGTGGTGCACCCTCCATGGAGGCTACTACACCCCCACGAAGAGTTAGTACTCAAGGTGGGTCGCCTGAGTACCATTTTAGGATATCTAAAGCAAGACAAATGAGTCTCAAGCGGAGCTTTTGATCAATTGCAACTGAGGAGACATATTCTTCTCTTGCACAAGATAGGCCTTGATATAGAATTCTAGGTTTGAGACCTTAGTATAGAATTTCTTTTCATTTGTATTTAGGTAATATAACTTTCACTTCTATGCTGACACACCTTTCCAAGTCGTAGTGATTTTCCCTAGGATTTTGCAGCATATATAGATGGACTTGAGCTTGCATGGAGCATGGATATATCGGACTTTAATATTGCATGCTTATTTACACAGCTATCAAGGAGATGCATCACAAACCTCCAAGTGTACTACTTTGTATGCTTCAAGTTTATGGACATTTATATTTGGTGATTGTGGTTTTTCATTTTGATGAGTGCATTTAATTATGTCTTGTTATCTTCCATTAAAGATTTATAAACATGTCCTTGTTTTAGTTAGTTAACCTAGAGATAAGTCTTATTGATGATCCTTGAAGTTAGTAGGCCATGACTTTAGGTTAACACATTTACTGACTGCTAGTTCTAGTTGGTAAACTATATGAATGTTTGAGACCTTAGGAGTGTTTTAGGCATAGGAAGGCTTTCTCACTCAAATAACAAAGAACATTAGTGAGAATACAAAGGAAATGGAAGAAAAAACAAAAGTGTCACAAGTGTAAAAGTTTAATCCCGGTTTAGATTTGGTATTGGCCACATCTTTTCCCAAGTGCAAAAGGAGATGAGGTACTCTTTTCTTTGAGAAACAATAAGCCTTGGCATACAAAATAAGCACACACATCAAAGGATTTTAAATTCATGGTGGTGGAAAAAAGAAAAATAAAAAAAGAGAAAAAGAAAAGTCAAGAAAAATGAAATGAAATAGACTTTCATTGACATTTAAGAAAATTCAACATTTTTTTTAAAGTTGTGAGAGTTAGTTAGTTGATCTAAGGTGAAAGACATAATTAGGAGATTGAGCTTGCTACCTTCCTGATTTCTTTATTTTGTGGGATCATTCTTCCTCAAGTGTCCACTACGACATGGCTTTGTCAAGGACAACAAAGCTTAGGAAGGGGGGAATGTTGGAAGCATCCAACACTAGCATCCATTTTCAACTTCTTCATGTGCACATTTTTTCATTTACCATGTATAGATTCACTAAACTTTTACGAGTTCCAAATTGCATCTACTATTTTACTCTATGTGCCTTGGACGACCGGCCATTCATTTTAAGCACCCTAGGCATACAACTGAATTGTAGATCATCTGAAAGGGGAGAGACCATTTTGTGAGAAAACCTAGATTAGAGCAGGAGAAGAAGGAGGCTATGGAGGTGGAGGCTTGGAGCCACATGTACTCTCTTCAAAAAATGATTAATGCATGCATTTAAGTTGAGTCCTATGCTTCTCTCTTGATTTTCATTAAAGCTGTGTATTAATGTCTCAATGTGTGTATAAAGAACTAATCGCTCTATAATTATTTAACTACCTATGATGTGTTTATTTATGGTGTTGTGTGCATGATTAGATTAGTGTGTAAATTAGAATTTGGTATACATCAATCTAATCATAACCCATGAGCTTAGGTGAGCTCATGTTTAGGATGTGCCTACAAGGATTAGTAGGGAATGCAACGAAGAGCATTGCATGATTAGCATAAGGGTTAACGTGTGTGTCACCACTAATCCATTTGATTAGCTTTCTCTTCTTTTTATTCTAGATGGCCTTTCATGATTTCTCCACTCTTTTCTTACTCATTACTCTCACACACTCACCCATGTGATGCTTTCATGCCCTAGCCTGGTCGTTGGCATCCATGGATTGAAAATTTTGTTGATTCATTGAAACTATGCTACAAGGGAGCCAACCAACATTCAGAATGCAATCACTCCTTTTGTGGTAGATACACATTGTGAATGAAGGTTATTAATGGAGAGAAATTCATATTATTAGGCATTCCAATAGGATTCCATGGAGCTTTTGAATAGAGATGGATTCCATGACTTTTGAATAGAGATGGATTCTATGTAACTTTTGAGTAGAGATGGATCCTATGTAACCTTTTTGGCTAAATGATTACCTATCAATGCTTCTTAAAAGAAATTTCCATCTTTTCTCTTTGGAGGTGTGTAGGTCTTGATAAGGATTTTAAACTTGAGAAGGTTTTCTTTTCCAGATATGAATTTCTTCCTAAAGACTCTACTCTTGTGTTTGCAAAGTTTGGGATGCATGGACATAGCTTAAAGAAAAAAAAAAATTCTATAAGAAAAAGATAAGTCGATAACTTTTGCCTTAGTGACTATGTCTTCTTTAGCAGATCAATGCACACTATAATAGTGTTGTTTTTTGCATAACAGGTGCCTTATAGTCTTCTACGGTTTGTGCTATATAGCACATGTTATTCCCGGTCCGTTTCTCCTATTTTCGAGCAGTTTTCACATTAGGTGCAACATTTACCATGGCTGACAACAACAACACAGACGTGTTTAAGATGTTTGCTGCTGAGAACAGGTTGGATGGGGACAACTACCCTATGTGGGCTTATATGATGCAACATGTACTTGTGTCAAAGGGTGTCTGGAACATTGTGCAGGGCATTGATGTACATCCTGGTTCTGAGGATGTAGGCGATGTTGAGGATGTTGCAGGTCTTGCTGCAAGGATTGTTGCTGTTAGAGTTGTTTTGCCTACGGCAGAACAAGCTTGTTGGGATGTTAAGGATGCGTAGGCTCATGCATTGATTGCGTTGTCTGTGAAGCGCACCATTGTTCCTCACATCCGTTCAGCAAAATCTGCAAAACAGGCTTTGGATATTCTAGCAGGCCTTTATGCAAGCCGTAATGAGGCTAAAATTGATTTGTTGCGTAAAGACCTGGAGTCAAAGATTATGCATGAGGAAGATGATATGGACACTTTCCTTGCTAGTGTCAAGGATATCAATGAGTAGCTTATTTCTGTAGGTGAAGTCATTTTAGACAGTTCCCTTGTGCAGAGTGTTCTTGATGCCTTACCAGATTCTTACCAGACTTTTGCTAGTACCTGGAGACTTATGACCCAAGGAAACCCATAAGTTGTCAAGTTTGATGCATTATGCACATTGCTGTTGCAAGAGTCACTTTCCAAAAAAACAGGACTAGACAGCGTGCAATTGAACAGGCTTTTATTGCTTCTGAAAGAAAGGGTGGTAACAGCAATGCAATCACTTCTTATGGTTCTGCTGCGAGTGGCAAAAATTACGTTTCTAAAGCTTCTGCTGGCAGCAATTCGTTTGGAAATTTTGGTGATAAGGGCAAAAAGAAGATGCGTTGCCATTATTGTAAAGCTAATGATCACTTGATGAAGTCGTGTCCTAAGTTGAACGCCAAAGAGGCTAAGAAGAAAGAGGGTGGTTCCACTGCAAATGCTGGCTCCACTACAAATGCAGCCATTGTTGAGTCTTCTGTTAAAACAGACTGTGATGCTGATGTCGATGCAGAATGGGCTTTTAGCGCAGAGTGCACTTACAATCTTGCTGTCCATGATGCATGCTTGTAAGTTGCTGCCGATTCATATGTGTGGTATTTCGACGGTGGTGCTACAAAGCACATTACCTCACATCGTGAATTGTTTACCTCTCTCGAGTCTGTCCCTCATGGGAATTCAATCACTTGTGCAAACAATGCCTCTTATGCAGTCAGAGAGTATGAAAGATTGTTCTTATTGCTGCAAATGGCAGTTCCTTTACACTTGTTGATGCACTTTATGTACCTGGGATCAAGAAGAATCTCTTGTCTGTATCCGCACTTGCTAGACTTGGACTTGTAGTCAAATTTGTGGATGACAGATGTACCGTTTATGATCTCAGTTTTGGTGATAAAATTGTTGCATCTGGCATAGGTTATGCACATCAAAAAGGCATAGGTTATGAAGAGACTTTTGCTCCCACTTGTCGTATGACTACTGTGCCCTCTCTATGTGCATTGGCAGCTCATTTTGGTTGGGATGTACATCAATCAGACATTGTTACTGCTTTCTTGAATGGTGACATATTTGAGGAAGTTTATGTCACGCAGCCTCGCGGTTTTGTCATAAAAGGACAAGAGGACAAAGTGTGCAGATGTAAGAAGGCTTTGTATGGGTTGAAGCAATCTCCTCCTGCTTGGTATGAGAAAGCTGACACTCATTTGGTTAAACGAGGCTTTCGTAACAGTCCAGTAGAAAGCACATTGTATGTAAAGCGTGAGGGTGATGTACTTCTCATTGTGGTTCTTTATGTCAATGGTTTGCTGATCATTGCACCAAATGAGAGACATATTGCTGAATTTAAGGCTGATTTGAATGCCACTTACAAGATGAAAGATTTGGGGCTATTGCATCATTACTTGGGTATACAGTTTAAGCAGTGTGATGGTGGTATTGCCTTGTGTCAGAAAAGTTACATAGAGACATTGATATGTAAGTTTGGACTTGAGGATTGCAAACCTATTGCCACTCCCATGGAAACACGTTTGAAGTTGAGGCTACATGATGCTGGCCATCCTGTTGATGTCACTCTTTACCAAACTCTTGTTGGCTGCCTCATTTATGTATGCAACACGAGGCCAGATATTCAGTTTGCAGTCTCACATGTCAGCAGATTTATGCATAGCCCAGGGTCTAAGCGTTGGCAGGATGTCAAAAGGATTTTCCGCTACCTTAGTGGCACTTTACATCTTGGCTTGCTTTATCCCAAGGGGGGATCATTGCTGCCAAACTTACATGATTTTTCGGACTTCGATTGGGCTAGTTGTTTTGACACGCGAGTGTCCACAAGTGGTTTTTGTTTCATGCTTGGCAGTTCATGTATATCATGGTTGAGCAAGAAGCAACCTACTGTGGCCACTTCAAGTTGTGAGATTGAGTACAGGGCAGTCTTCACAGCTACGGTTGAGTGTGTATGGCTTAGACGCCTTATGGCTGATTTGGGTGTTGGACAGGACACTACCAACACTATCTACACTGACAAATAAAGCGCATTGGCAGTTGCGAGGAACCCAGTTTTTCATGCTCGCACAAAGCACATTGAGGTGCATTACCATTATGTCAGGGAGAGGCTCTCAACAAGAGAGATCAGCTTGGCTTATGTGCCAATAGAGGACAACCTTGCATATCTTTTTACAAAGGCATTGTCTCGTGAGAAGCTTGAAGCTTTCCTCAAAGCTTTGGGCTTACTCCCCTTTGTGGACTGATCATGTGTGGTAGTGATGTGTGTGAACACAATAGGACCGCCGGGGCATTTTTTCCCTCTTTAGGAGGTTTTTCCCCCCGAGCATTGTATATACGCCCATCACTCTAGGGCTATCTATCTTTCCATTGCACACTAAGTAACACACTCTCTATGGTGTGCCTTGAGCTTCCTTCGTCTTCTCCAAGCTATGTGCGTTTCTCTGCAACCCTAATTCCAAGAGTGACCACAATGAGGGTCCTACCATCCCAGTTTTGTGTTCATCAAATGACAATGTTAGGATTTGAAGGGCTTCTTATTCTTTTAAAAGATAGGAATTAGGAAATGCTATCCTTCTCTATGAAAGGGAATATTTTCATTTGGCTCCATTATTTATCTCTTTTTACTCAAAGTTTTTTTAGATTCCCTAGCACTGTAAGGACTTTTATAAAATTCTAGCTAATTTCAAATTTAAAATGTAGCTATACTCCCTCATATGCACATTTTTTTCATTTACCATCTATAGATTCTTGGACTTTTTACGAGTTCCAAATTTATATACTATTTTACTCTATGTGTCTTGGACGGTCAGCCATTCATTTTTTAAACCCTAGGCATATAAGTGATTGTAGATCATGTGAAAGGAGAGAGATTATTTTGAGAGAAGATATAAATTAGAGAAGGAGAAGAAGGAAGCTATGGAGGTGGAGGCTTGGAGCAACATGTACTCTCTTCACAAATCTGTTAATGCACGCATTGAGTTTCTATCCTATGGTTCTAGCTTGTTTTTTATAAAAGTTGTGTATTAATGTCCTGGTGTGTGTGTATTAAGAACTAATCACTCTATAAATGGTTAATTACCTATTCTGTGTCTATTTATGGTGTTGTGTGCGTGATTAGATTAGTGTGTAAATTAAAATTTGTGCATATATCACTCTAATTGTTGTTAAGTATGGAGCTTGATTTACCCCTTGTAATTATTAATATCAAGAACGCACATTTGTAAGGCCCCCGTTATGAGGAGAAGCCATCGTGCATGAAGAAAATCACTCGACGGAAAACCAAAAATCCACGCCCAGTATCAATCGAGCTTTGCTCGAGACTGCCTTCATCAAAATATTCCTTTTTGATGTAATATTATGATCGGATGGTGATTGAAAAAGGGTCGAAAAATGGCATATCGGTTAGTTGTAATTAGTCAATGGTCGGTGGCCGAATTCAATGGCCAGTGGATGATTTCAAGGCAGACTTGTCTTCTCAAGGGCGACCACATATGGGCGCATTGGAGAGTCCAACTTGTCTACACAAGGGCGACTACACACGGCTGCCTCTCGTGAGAGAGGGCAACCCTTTTTGCCTATAAAAGGAGGTCTTTTCTATACACAAAACGCATTGTGGTGCATTGTGAAGTTGATGTGAGGTGGTGAGAATGAAACAAGGTGGGAGCTCCATTAAGGGTATAAACCCTTTGTAACCTACTTCTATTTTGAAGTACTAAAGCCGTTGACTGGCTGCTTTCCCGTGGATGTAGCCCACATTGGGTGAACCACGTATATTGTGCTCTCTCTCTCTCTCTCTCTCTCTCTCTCTCTCTCTCTACTCTATAATCTCTCGTGTGTGAAAAATTGTCTCTCCATTAAGTAAGCTACTCTATCATCTACTTAGCTACATCCTATTTCCTAACAATCGTAACCCATGAGATTAGGTGAGCTCAAGTTTAGGATGTGCCTACAAGGATTAGTAACAAAGAGAATTGTGTGATTAGCATAATGGTTAACGTGTGTGTGACCACTAATCCCTTTCATTAGTTTTCTCTCCTATTCTTGATGGCCTCTCATTATTCCACACTCTTTTCTTACTCATTACTCGCACACACTCACCCATGTGATGCTTCCATGTCCTAGCTGGGTCGATGGCATCCATGGACTAAAATTTTTGTTGATTCATTGCAACTATGCTACAAGGGAACCAGTCAACATAAGGAATACAATCACTCCTTCCGTAATAGATACACATTCTCAATGAAGGTTATTAATAGAGAGAAATTTATATTATTAGGCATTCTAATGGGATTCCATGTAGCTTTTGAATAGAGATGGATTCTATGTAACTTAACTAGAGATGGATTTTATGTAACTTTTTTGGCTCGAATGATTATCTAGCTATGCATCTTAAAAGAAATGTCCTTCTTTTCTCTCTAGAGGTGTATAGATCTTGATAATGGTTTTAACCTTGATAAAATTTTGTTTTCCAAATAAGAATTTCTTTCGAAAGACTCTACTCTTGTGTTTGCAAAGTTTGGGATGTATGGGTAGCTCAAAGAAAAAATGGCTTTTCTATAAGAAATCGATAACTTTTGCCTCAATGACTATGTCTTCTTTAGCATATTAATGCATGCCATAACTTCTAACAAGGCTATAAGAACACATAAGACTAGTAAAGCATGTATAAACGAATAATTTTCAAGTCAAAAGAAATAGAAAAAGGATGATCAAGGAACAAATTTATGATGACTTTCGAATATCCCAACATAATATATATATATATATATATATATATATATATATATATATATATATATATATATATATATATATATATATATATATATATATATATATATATATATATATATATATATATATATATATATATATATATATATTATAGATTTACCTTCCAGGTTGCATTAAACACCATATTAGAAAGTTTGAAACTTTAGGGCAAAATTGAGAATCACCAATGTCTTGAAGATTTGGCCATAATATGGACAAATCTCAAACTATTTTTTGAGGCTAAAGAGGCTTCCACAAGGTAGTACTTGAAAAGCTATATTGAGCCATGCTCTCAAAACTTTGGCTAAGATTTAGACATGTGGTAAAATCTTAAGATTGGTTTGAAAGTGTGGCTATGTCAAGGGTGGAAGGCTCACATCCAATACAACCTGGATTGATACTTTAAGCAAGCCATTAGCTTTTTGAGCTCCTCCACCATGTCTAGTATGTTTGAAAAACTTGGTTCTTGATTGGTAGTGGGACTTCTCCATACCTTGAGTAGACCAGAATGACAAGCTTCCATATTTCTTTACAAAACAAGGAGTGTGCTTGTAGATAATATGTTGCACAAACAAGATAATTTCTTTATCCACTTGTGCAAGTATTGAAGAGAGTTAGTAGAATTAAAATTCATAATTATTACCATGTGGTGTGTGAAGTGATTTAAGCTCCAATAACTTTTTGTAGCTTTCTTAAATCTATTCCACTCTTAAGAGAAGTTGGAGAGGTCATTCTTTCCCTAATGATTTTTATGATGAGACAGGCAAATTGACCCCGATGGCCTCTACACCAGGACGATGCCTAGGGACCTCATCAACGGGGGAAGATAGACACTTGGAGGCACCACCTAGTAGATGTGTGGCTAGGACGCACTATAGGGACTCAGAGAGTCACACACACACACACACACACACACACACACACACACACACGGCACACATATACAAGAGCTAGGATGCTCGTGCTCATCCAACAAAGCTAGTCAAATAGTACACCCCGTCCACATACTAACGGCAATAAAGAGTCCGTGCACATGGAAATTGTGAGATAAGGAGGAAGATAGAGAGAAAGAGATCTTCAAACATTACATCAAATATCACACTAAAACTCCTGAGTCACAAACATCGAATACGTGTGTTCAAATTGATTGAATGGTATTTTACAGAGAAGAGAGCTCTTGTTGTTGCCCATCCATTCATGCTGGCATGCCCACAAGGATGCTTATTGTTGATGGTTTTGGATTACTTGGCCGGATGGTGCACAATGCCATTTAGAACCCAAGAATTGGAATATTCCACACCACTTTACCAATGGTGCTAGCAAAGTGTGTGGCATATCATGCGGCTAAGACTATTGGTATGATTTGTGAGATACCATAATGGGAAGTGTGGTAGTGTGTGTTAACTAATGGTTTGAACAAAGATTTTATGCTACTGCATAAGGGGAGAGAGAGAGAGAGAGAGAGAGAGAGAGAGAGAGTTACCATATACATGTGGTAGTGATGTTTGTGAACACACTAGGACCGTCGGGGCATTTTTTTCCTCTTTAGGACGTTTTATCCTCCGAGCACTGTATATACGCCCATCACTCTAGGGCTATCTATCTTTCCATTGCACACTAAGTAATACACTCTCCATTGTGTGCCTTGAGCTTCCTTTGTCTTCTCCAAGCTGTTTGCGATTCTCTGCAACCCTAATTCCAACAATTGGTATCAGAGCAAGTTGCGTCCTCCCGGGCTTAGTCGCCAGCAGCTGCTCCAGCACACGCCTACTCGCTTTCTCCAATTTCAGTGAGCTTTGGCGAGTGTTCGCATGTCAACAAATACTTTGGATGAGCTCGTAGAGCTCAGTCTGCTCAGATTTCCGACTCGGACTCATTTCGACCTCCGTTTCCACTGCAGGCAGTCTTGCACAGGCTTTCTTCATTTTGTGCAAAATTTGTGTCAGCGCCTTTTTCTGCATAACAGGCGTCTTACAGTCTTCTACTGTTTGTGCTATATAGCACGTGTTGTTCTCGCTCCATTTCTCCTATTTTTGGGCAGTTTTCACATCAGGTGCAGCATTTACCATGGCTTACAACAACAACACAGATGTGTTCAAGATGTTTGCTGCTTAGGACAGGTTGGATGGGGACAATTACCCTATGTGGGCTTATATGATGCAACATGTTCTTGTGTCAAAGGGCGTCTGGAACATTGTGCAGGGCATTGATGTACGTCCTGGTTCTGAGGATGTAGGCGATGCTAAGGATGTTGCAGGTCTTGCTGCAAGGATTTCTACTGTTAGAGTTGTTTTGCCTACGGTAGAACAAGCTTGTGGGGATGTTAAGGATGCACAGGCTCATGCATTGATTGCGTTGTCTCTGAAGCGCACCATTGTTCCTCACATCCGTTCAGCAAAATCTGCAAAACAGGCTTGGGATATTCTAGCAGGTATTAATGCAAGCCGCAATGAGGATAAAATTGCTTCGCTGCGTAAAGAGCTGGAGTCAAAGATTATGCATGAGGAAGATGATATGGACACTTTCCTTGCTAGTGTCAAGGATATCAATGAGCAGCTTATTTCTGCAGGAGAAGTCATTTCAGACAGTTCCCTTGAGCAGAGTGTTCTTGATGCCTTACCAGATTCTTACCAGACTTTTGCTAGTACTTGGAGACTTATGACCCAAGGAAATCCAGAAGTTGTCAAGTTTGATGCATTATGCACATTGCTGTTGCAAGAGTCACTATCAGAAAAAACAGGACTAGACAGCGTGCAATTGAACAGGCTTTTATTTCTTCTCAAATAAAGGGTGGTAACAGTAATGCAGCCACTTCTTATGGTTCTGCAGCGAGTGGCAAAACTTCTGTTCCTAATGCTTCTGCTAGCAGCAATTCGTCAGGCAACTCTGGTGACAAGTGCTAAAAGAAGATGCGTTGCTATTATTGTAAAGCGAATGATCACTTGATCAAGTCGTGTCCTAAGTTGAAGGCCAAAGAGGCTAAGAAGAAAGTTGGTGGTTTCACTGCAAATGCTGGTTCCACTACAAATGCAGTCGTTGTTGAGTCTTCTGTGAAAGGAGACTCTGTTGTTGATGCTGATGTAGAATGGGATTTTAGCGCAGAGTGCACTTACAATCCTCATGTCCATGATGCATGCTTGTCAATTGCTGCAGATTCACATGTGTGGTATTTTGATAGTGGTGCTACAAAGCACATTACCTCACATCGTTAATTGTTCATCTCTCTCGAGTCTGTCCCTCATGGGAATTATGTCACTTGTGCCAACAATGCCTCTTATCAAGTTCAGGGAGTTGGAAAGGTTGTGCTTACTGCTACAAATGGAAGTTCCTTCACACTTGTTGATGCACTTTATGCACCTGGGATCAAGAAGAATCTCTTGTCTGTATTCGCATTGGCTGGACTTGGACTTGTAGTCAAATTTGTGGATGACAAATGTACAATTCATGATCTCAGTTTTGGTGATGAAATTATTGCATCTGGCCTTTTGTGCCATGGGCTGTATAAGCTCACTTTGTATAACAAGTGTGGACAAAATTTTGCAAATGCTGTTGCAGATTCAAGGGCTATTTCAGATGCAAAACTTTGGCATGCACGTTTTGGTCATCTGAATTTTGGCAGTTTGCTGCATTTGCAGAAATCAAATATGGTTGCTTCTTTGCCTCCTCCTGAAGCACCTGTCAAACATGTTTGTGAAGGCTGTATTTTGGGTAAGATGCACTGTTCTAAGTTTTCAAAGGATAGTTCAGTTCGGGCCAAATGCAAGTTGCAACTTGTGCATAGTGATGTTTGTGGGCCCATGCAAACTCCGTGCTTGGGCAATTACCTGTACTTCCTGACTTTCATTGATGATTACTCCAGGCATCCATGGGTATTTCCGCTTAAAGAGAAGTCCGAAGTTGTTATGTGCTTCAGACAATTTCTGGCTATGGCTGAAAATGTCTCAAAATTTACTATTGGCACCCTCCGTTCTGATCTAGGGAGGGAGTATATGTCTCATGAATTTAATGCATTTCTGGCTAGTCGTGGGATAAAACACCAATGTACAGTGCCTTAAACACCTCAGAAAAATGGTGTTGCTGAGATGAAAAGCAGGTCACTTACGGAAATGGCAGGATGTATGGTCAAAAGTCAAGCTTTGCTGCATTCTTTTTGGCTTGAGGCCATCATGTGTGCCACTTATGTAATAAACAGGAGTCCTACAAAATCTTTACAGTCTTTTACTCCATATGAAGCATGGCATGATAGAAAGCCTTCTATTGAGCACATGCGTGTTTTTGGCTGTTTGGCATATGCATTCCCGCCACAAACACAGCGCAGAAAATTGGATGATAAGGCTGTTAATGTATTTTTGTTGGTTATAGTGCTGAAAGCAAAGGTTACACGTTGTATCATCCGCGAGCAAAACGTATTTTGGTTTCACGGGATGTAGTGTTTGTGGAAGATTCTGTTCAGCCCTTGTTGTCATGTACTAGAGAAAATATGTAATCTCACAAGACATTTATGACACTTTGTGGCCTCTTTTCAGTGGTGGAAATACAAATGTAAGTTCCAATCAGGCAAATGTACAACCTATGAAGGTTTCTAAAAATGTTATAGATCATCCTATTACTGATGCAGATGTACATGATGTACTTGATGAGAAAAGGGCTGAAAATGAGCAGGCTAGAGGTATGCCAAAATGCCTGGTGCACACTTTGCATGACAGTAAATTGGATGCACCTTTGTCTAGTCGTACTCATTCAGGCTCTTGCCATGCATCTTATGCATGAGATTGTTATTCTTTGGCTATGTCTAGCTTACATGATGTTGAGGAGCCTCTATCTTTTGATGAAGCAAAGAATTCAGAAAATCGGATGGCTGCCATGCAATCAGAATATGATGCACTTATAGAAAATGACACATGGACTTTATGTGATTTGCCTCCTGTCAAAAAGGCCATTGGTACGAAGTGGGTTTACAAGTTGAAACGCAAGCCGGATGGTGAGATCGATCGCCATAAGGCTCGACTTGTCGCAAAGGGTTATGCACAGCAAAAAGGCATAGATTATAAAGAGACTTTTTCTCCCACTTGTCGTATGACCCCGATGGCCTCTACACCAGGACGATGCCTAGGGACCTCATCAGCGGGGGAAGATAGACACTTGGAGGCACCACCTAGTAGATGTGTGGCTAGGATGCACTATAGGGACTCGGAGAGTCACACACACACACACACACACACACACAAAACACACATATACAAGAGCTAGGATGCTTGTGCTCATCCAACAAAGCTAGTCAAATAGTACACACCGTCCACATACTAACGACAAGAAAGAGTACGTGCACATGGAAATTGTGAGATAAGGAGGAAGATAGAGAGAAAGAGATCTTCAAACATTACATCAAATATCACACTAAAACTCCTGAGTCACAAACGTCGAATACATGTGTATATATTACAAATCGACTGAATGGTGTTTTACAGAGAAGAGAGCTCTTGTTGTTGCCCATCCATTCATGCTGGCATGCTCACAAGGATGCTTATTGTTGATGGTTTTGGATTACTTGGCCGCATGGTGCACAACGCCATTTAGAACCCAAGAATTGGAATATTCCACACCACTTTTCCAATGGTGCTAGCAAAGTGTGTGGCATATCATGCGGCTAAGACTATTGGTATGATTTGTGAGATACCATAATGGGAAGTGTGGTAGTGTGTGTTAACTAATGGTTTGAACAAATATTTTATGCTACTGCATAAGGGGAGAGAGAGAGAGAGAGAGAGAGAGAGAGTTACCATATACATGTGGTAGTGATGTTTGTGAACACACTAGGACCGTCGGGGCATTTTTTCCCTCTTTAGGACGTTTTATCCTCCGAGCACTGTATATACGCCCATCACTCTAGGGCTATCTATCTTTCCGTTGCACACTAAGTAATACACTCTCCATTGTGTGCCTTGAGCTTCCTTTGTCTTCTCCAAGCTGTTTGCGATTCTCTGCAACCCTAATTCCAACAATTGGTATCAGAGCAAGTTGCGTCCTCCCGGGCTTAGTCGCCAGCAGCTGCTCCAGCACACGCCTACTCGCTTTCTCCAATTTCAGTGAGCTTTGGCGAGTGTTCGCATGTCAACAAATACTTCGGATGAGCTCGTAGAGCTCAGTCTGCTCAGATTTTCGACTCGGGCTCATTTCGACCTCCGTTTCCACTGCAGGCAGTCTTGCACAGGCTTTCTTCATTTTGTGCAAAATTTGTGTCAACGCCGTTTTCTGCATAACAGGCGTCTTACAGTCTTCTACTGTTTGTGTTATATAGCACTTGTTGTTCTCGCTCCATTTCTCCTATTTTTGGGCAGTTTTCACATCAGGTGCAGCATTTACCATGGCTTACAACAACAACACAGATGTGTTCAAGATGTTTGCTGCTGAGGACAGGTTGGATGGGGACAATTACCCTATGTGGGCTTATATGATGCAACATGTTCTTGTGTCAAAGGGCGTCTGGAACATTGTGCAGGGCATTGATGTACGTCCTGGTTCTGAGGATGTAGGCGATGCTAAGGATGTTGCAGGTCTTGCTGCAAGGATTTCTACTGTTAGAGTTGTTTTGCCTACGGTAGAACAAGCTTGTGGGGATGTTAAGGATGCACAAGCTCATGCATTGATTGCGTTGTCTCTGAAGCGCACCATTGTTCCTCACATCCGTTCAGCAAAATCTGCAAAAGAGGCTTGGGATATTCTAGCAGGTATTAATGCAAGCCGCAATGAGGATAAAATTGCTTCGCTGCGTAAAGAGCTGGAGTCAAAGATTATGCATGAGGAAGATGATATGGACACTTTCCTTGCTAGTGTCAAGGATATCAATGAGCAACTTATTTCTGCAGGAGAAGTCATTTTAGACAGTTCCCTTGAGCAGAGTGTTCTTGATGCCTTACCAGATTCTTACCAGACTTTTGCTAGTACTTGGAGACTTATGACCCAAGGAAATCCAGAAGTTGTCAAGTTTGATGCATTATGCACATTGCTGTTGCAAGAGTCACTTTCCAGAAAAAACAGGACTAGACAGCGTGCAGTTCAACAGGCTTTTATTTCTTCTCAAATAAAGGGTGGCAGCAGTAATGCAGCCACTTCTTATGGTTCTGCAGCGAGTGGCAAAACTTCTGTTCCTAATGCTTCTGCTAGCAGCAATTCGTCAGGCAACTCTGGTGACAAGTGCAAAAAGAAGATGCGTTGCTATTATTGTAAAGCTAATGATCACTTGATCAAGTCGTGTCCTAAGTTGAAGGCCAAAGAGGCGAAGAAGAAAGTTGGTGGTTTCACTGCAAATCCTGGTTCCACTACAAATGCAGCCGTTGTTGAGTCTTCTGTGAAAGGAGACTCTGTTGTTGATGCTGATGTAGAATGGGATTTTAGCGCAGAGTGCACTTACAATACTCATGTCCATGATGCATGCTTGTCAATTGCTGCAGATTCACATGTGTGGTATTTTGATAGTGGTGCTACAAAGCACATTACCTCACATCGTTAATTGTTCATCTCTCTCGAGTCTATCCCTCATGGGAATTATGTCACTTGTGCCAACAATGCCTCTTATCAAGTTCAGGGAGTTGGAAAGATTGTGCTTACTGCTACAAATGGAAGTTCCTTCACACTTGTTGATGCACTTTATGCACCTGGGATCAAGAAGAATCTCTTGTCTGTATCCGCACTGGCTGGACTTGGACTTGTAGTCAAATTTGTGGATGACAGATGTACAATTCATGATCTCAGTTTTGGTGATGAAATTATTGCATCTGGCCTTTTGTGCCATGGGCTGTATAAGCTCACTTTGTATAACAAGTGTGGACAAAATTTTGCAAATGCTGTTGCAGATTCAAGGGCTATTTCAGATGCAAAACTTTGGCATGCATGTTTTGGTCATCTGAATTTTGGCAGTTTGCTGCATTTGCAGAAATCAGATATGGTTGCTTCTTTGCCTCCTCCTGAAGCACCTGTCAAACATGTTTGTGAAGGCTGTATTTTGGGTAAGATGCACTGTTCTAAGTTTCCAAAGGATAGTTCAGTTCGGGCCAAATGCAAGTTGCAGCTTGTGCATAGTGATGTTTGTGGGCCCATGCAAACTCCGTGCTTGGGCAATTACCTGTACTTCCTGACTTTCATTGATGATTACTCCAGGCATCCATGGGTATTTCCGCTTAAAGAGAAGTTCGAAGTTGTTATGTGCTTCAGACAATTTCTGGCTATGGCTGAAAATGTCTCAAAATTTACTATTGGCACCCTCCGTTCTGATCTAGGGAGGGAGTATATGTCTCATGAATTTAATGCATTTCTGGCTAGTCGTGGGATAAAACACCAATGTACAGTGCCTTAAACACCTCAGAAAAATGGTGTTGCTGAGATGAAAAACAGGTCACTTACGGAAATGGCATGATGTATGGTCAAAAGTCAAGCTTTGCTGCATTCTTTTTGGCTTGAGGCCATCATGTGTGCCACTTATGTAATAAACAGGAGTCCTACAAAAGCTTTACAGTCTTTTACTCCATATGAAGCATGGCATGATAGAAAGCCTTCTATTGAGCACATGCATGTTTCTGGCTGTTTGGCATATGCATTCCTGCCACAAACACAGTGCAGAAAATTGGATGATAAGGCTGTTAATGTATTTTTGTTGGTTATAGTGCTGAAAGCAAAGGTTACACGTTGTATCATCCGCAAGCAAAACGTATTTTGGTTTCACGAGATGTAGTGTTTGTGGAGGATTCTGTTCAGCCCTTGTTGTCATGTACTAGAGACAATATGTAAGCTCACAAGACATTTATGACACTTTGTTGCCTCTTTTCAGTGGTGGAAATATGAATGTAAGTTCCAATCAGGCAAATGTACAACCTATGAAGGTTTCTAAAAATGTTATAGATCATCCTATTACTGATGTAGATGTACATGATGTACTTGATGAGAAAAGGGCTGAGAATGAGCAGTCTAGAGGTATGCCAAAATGCCTGGTGCACACTTTGCATGACAGTAAATTGGATGCACCTTTGTCTAGTCGTACTCGTTCAGGCTCTCGCCATGCATCTTATGCATGAGATTGTTATGCTTTGGCTGTGTCTAGCTTACATGATGTTGAGGAGCCTCTATCTTTTGATGAAGCAAAGAATTCAAAAACTTGGATGGCTGCCGTGCAATCAGAATATGATGCACTTATAGAAAATGACACATGGACTTTATGTGATTTGCCTCCTGTCAAAAAGGCCATTGGTACGAAGTGGGTTTACAAGTGGGTTTATACATCAATAAAACACTGTTACTGCTTTCTTGAATGGTGACATATTTGAATGCTAATTTCAAGATGAAAGATTTGGGGCTGTTGCATCATTACTTGGGTGTACAGTTTAAGCAGTGTGATGGTGGTATTGCCTTGTGTCACAAAAGTTTCATAGAGACATTTCATCTTGCTAATGTCACTCTTTACCAAACTGCTGTTGGATGCCTTTTTTATGTATGCAGCAAGGCCGGATATTCAGTTTGCAGTCTCACATGTCAGCAGATTTATGCATAGCCCAGGGTCTAAGCATTGGCAGGTTGTCAAGAGGATTTTCCGCTACCTTAGTGGCACTTCACATCTTGGCTTGTTTTATCCCAAGGGGGGATCATTGCCGCCAGACTTACATGCTTTTTTGGACTCAGATTGGGTTGGTTTTTTTGACACGCGAGTGTCCACAAGTGGTTTTTGTTTCATGCTTGGCAATTCATGTATATCATGGTTGAGCAAGAAGCAACCTATTATGGACACTTCAAGTTGTGAGGCTGAGTAAAGTGCAGTCTTCACAGCTGCGGTTGAGTGTGTATGGCTCAGACGCCTTATGGATGATTTGGGTGTTGGACAGGACAATGCCAACACTATCTACACTGACAGTCAGAGCGCATTGGCAATTGCAAGGAACCCAGTTTTTTATCCTCGCACAAAGCACATTGAGGTGCATTACCACTATGTAAGTGAGAGGCTCCCAACAAGAGAGATCAGCTTGGCTTATGTGCCAACAGAGGACAACCTTGCAGATCTTTTCACAAAGGCATTGTCTCATGAGAAGCTTGAAGCTTTCCGCAAAGCTTTGGGCTTACTCCCCTTTGCGGCCTGAACATGTCCTTAGGGCATGGCACTTCCCTTTACTCATGTGCCAGCTCTTGTTAACCGCATCACTCCAGGGGGGATTTGTTACCATATACATGTGGTAGTGATGTGTGTGAACACACTAGGACCGCCGGGGCATTTTTTCCTTCTTTAGGAGGTTTTTTCCCCTGAGCATTGTATATACGCCCATCACTCTAGGGCTATCTATCTTTCCATTGCACACTAAGTAATACACTCTCCATTTTGTACCTTGAGCTTCCTTTGTCTTCTCCAAGCTGTGTGCATTTCTCTGCAACCCTAATTCCAATAGAGAGAGAGAGAGAGAGAGAGAGAGAGAGAGTTGTCGTCGATGGTGCATAATGGATGTCTAATGATCATCGGCGTGGTGATAGCTACCATACCCTCCTTCTCTAAGAATTGCTACCTTGTGATTGTGATCCTCTGAGAGTGACCTCTTCTCCCTTTATATAGAAAAAGAGAGGAGATGTCTTAGATTTATTTATTGGGAGTGGCCCAATCCATGTGACGTTTGGTCAGATATGTATGTTGTATAATACATGTGATGGGAGAGGTCCACAAAGAGAGAATAGGAGAGAGGTAGAGAGAGGGGGGGATAGAGTTGAGAGGAGAAATTACATGCTTGCTACTTGTAGCTAGCTTATCGCGAGCATTATGAGAAATATGAACCTTGCATGGGCCTTGTAAGGAATCCTAATTTTTAGGGATTAAGGCTAATGTTGTGTGGGGTTAAGAGGGAAAGGGCCAGTGAAGAAGGTAGTTTTGAGTAGGCTTTTCTAGCATTTTTTTAAGACAAATGTAGGATGTGGACCTAAGGGGTTACTTTCTCTCTCTAGATTTTTTTAAAGTGAAGGAAGCATAGGGGTGTGACCACATCCGTAGAAACGTGGATCACTAAGAGTAAAAATTTGACTTTTTAAAAAAAATCATTTTTAATTATTTTTTATTTAAAAATCCCTCCCAACATATATACATATCCAAAAATCATTTTTTGACCCATTTTTTAACCCACAAGCTTAGAAAGTCCATTTTTTCAAAAATCTTTTCCCCCAAAAAGTAAAAAACACTTTGTTCTCTCCTCCTCTCTCCCTCTCCTCTCCCTCCCTGCCCCTACCCCCCTCTTCCTCCCCAATATCTCCCTCCCCCCCCCCTCCTCCTTCTCTCCTCCCATCTTCCTCAATCTCCCTACCCTCTTCCTCTATCTTTTCATCATTTGCTTCCTCACGCAACAGCTTCCATGGTACTCATGGACATCACAAATGGTTTGCTTCCACCACCACGTACTATGCACACCAAAAGCATACATATACGCTTACCCACGGCGTTTGCACCGAAGACCGCTAGTGAGGAAAATTCAAAGGTCATCACAGGAACGTCGCACGCTTGTGAGACCAATGTGACATTTGGGTGGATCGCCATTTGTACCCTTACGATCCTATAAGCCGCTTCCATCCATCCTTAATAGCCTTTCGACATTTCCTCGATTTCTTGGGAGGGGAGAAGCGGGCTTGTTAGGGTATTGCAAGCGGTTTGTATGGGTGCAGGTGCTTATTTCATATGTGGATGCACGAATGTCAAGCTCTTCACCTCAAGACGACTGTATTACAAGCGAGTGTTGCCTCTTCGGGAGGGTGGTTACAACTCTTGAACCACCATGCAGAAAGGAGTCCCACAAAAGGAAGCTGCCAACACCATCAATACTTGAAAGAAACACCCTTGGTGCAAGGGAACGCAATGCACGTATTATCATTGAAACTCTTGCATATTCTGGAGGAGCATGCAAACGACGAGTTACAGGCACAAGGTGATTTGGTCTTTAATTGCATGATGCATTCTTACTTCACACTATTTTCTAGCATTTATTTTTATTTGTTGCTAGAAACTTCATCCAGGAGCATGCGGTGGAACAGCCAAGATGATCGAGTCAACCTTCTCACTAGTGTCTCATACCCGGGAGTGATTTCTATCTTACATTCACCTGGAGGTAAGCACATTTAGGATACAGTCACCAAGGACTTACGCGTAAATTGAGAAATGTGGTTAGTGATGATGACGTGCAACAAGCTTGTGATGAGGCTGGAATCAGCACCAAAGCTATCAGGCTATTTTCCAACTCCTAAAGGATTCCCTCAAAGAACATGGCATTGTGGAAAACCTATTCCCGTTCCTCACAAGGTCAACCTCACAAAGAAGGCCAAAACGAAGATGTGTTCTCCGCATTGGGATATACCTACACATTGAGGACACAATGCCAACTTCCCTTTATGCTCGTGCGCAACAAAGACAAGGGAAAAAGGAAGAAACAATCCATAGACCTTCGGAGAAGGGCTTTCCTTACACAATGTGGAACATATTTGTTGGATCTTAGAAGGCTTCAACAAGCCATTCTTAGCATTTTTGAAGAAAGTTTCCCAAGGAAAGCCAAGTCGATATGATGGTCAAAACAGCTCCAACCAGCAAGCAGGTAACCTTTGGGAGCTTTGGAAGGAGTTATGCAAAGCTACTACTGATAATGATTCAAATGGCGAGTTTGCAAACAAGCGCAAGCAAGTTTGGGTACATTTTGATAAAATGGTCAAGCTTATGGGCTTTAACAACACACCCAAAAGAACAACGCCAATCATTTCAAGAAGCCTTGGTGGATTTTACCAAGGTCTTCACCCTTTATTGGGGGAAAATAACATCACATATACATGGTAAGCCATGTTACATGGTGTATTTATTACAAGGGATTGTTTTTATTAAATAATGTGGATCGTTTACTCATGTGACAACATATCTTGTTTGCGCATGGTGCATTTTTTATGCACAAGTATGGATAGCTTGAAATTTTTGC
Source organism: Adiantum capillus-veneris (assembly GCF_014529385.1). Classification (NCBI taxonomy): domain Eukaryota; kingdom Viridiplantae; phylum Streptophyta; class Polypodiopsida; order Polypodiales; family Pteridaceae; genus Adiantum; species Adiantum capillus-veneris. Next base: position 142,747,059 of record NC_140953.1, on the reverse strand, counting down.
ACTCAAGGCATGGAGAAGTCCCATTATCGAGCAAGGGGAGTGTACTTCAAAAATACTCGACGTGGTGGTGGAATGGTGCATCCAATTATTTGGAGGAGATGTTAAACTGGTTTTTTCGCACAACATTTGCTCGTATCTCACAATGGAGCGTGCGTGACAATCCAAGATTGCTATTGAAGTGTGGAAATGGAGTTGTCAAGAGCATAGCAACAAGTGGCAAATGTCGCAGGTCCCGCCAAGCATGCTGCATGGCGACGATGCAGAGTGCGATAAGGATCAAAGTGGATTTGCACGAGTCACTACACGTGAACGCAGGGTCCACTCTTAGCGACATGTTTATTTAAAAAATAATAGTTTTTTTTTCAAAATTAGTGTGAATAGGGCCCTTTTAAATGGGCCCTTATAAATATTGCATGCTCTCATAAACCACTCATTTCTTAAGAACAGGTGACCTCTTACCATACGAAAATGGTGTGCACCAAACAAACCGCAAAAGAGCATCTGCCTACCAACAAAAACACCCTCCAAGGATGTGAGAAGTCGGCATGTCTTAAAGGCACAAGGAAAACCGCCACGAACACCTGGCCGTTCCACTATGGGAGAATGCTGATGTTACCACACAGCATTACTGCATAAGAGGAGAGAGAGAGAGAGAGCTTCAAGAAAGAGAGAGATTGTATGCTGCGGCCCCGCCGACACGTTTTCTGAATTTTCTGCGAGATTATCGCATTATTACCACATATATAACTGCGCAAATTACCGCAATAGGAAAAGAATACCGCGGCCCATTCCTCTCCACTTTTTCCTTTCTATAAATCCTATTCTATTTTGTTACTTTTCAGAAATTGGTACCCCTTTTTGCATGGAGTGTAAGAAATCCCATTCTCATTGGGATTTTTAGTACCTCTTTCTTTGCTTGCCTCATCTATTGGTATGATTCTCCTACTCTACTCATTTTGTACTCCATGAGATTCTATATCAAAAAATATTTGTTTCACCTCAAAATCTTATGTCAACTATGCATTCATATGAAAATGGCAAGCGAACGATGATCAAAATTGTATTGTCACCCCTTTTT